>NW_026712967.1:0-108582 GCF_030625045.1 Achroia grisella
TTTATAAGAACGTTTTTGAGCTAGAATTTATTTCTAAATTTTAATGAGTACATTACACGGTTTGTATGCCTGGAAGTTATGACTTTTCATTGTTAAGCATTCATTCATAGCATTGTATTGTATCACGATTATTTACGATTAGCGAGAACTATTTTTACCTGACACGGTCTGCTGAGAACTTAGTACATTGACCTTTTCAATAAAAAAATCATAACTAAAAATAATATGGCAACCAAGCGTTCCGTTAAAATTTCGACAAAATTTGTATGGTTCTCTAATACTACGGGAATAAAGCATTGCATATATAAAAGATCAAAATCACTTTACAACCATGTATACTTATTTCGTTTTTGGTGACTGCACTTTTTGGAAAAAATAAGAGGTAGTAAAAACATAAAAAAATATAAACTAGCTGGCTGACTCGACAAACATTGTTCTGTGTTAGTGAATACCCAAAGTATCAACATTTTCAGTCTGACATGAAGGAGTTGGTCTACAGCTGCTCCATAAGTCCGCTTTTCATCCGCTGAAGCTGTCTAGGCACCATTAAAATAGTTTGTAAAAAATACCCATTGTGTGAAAAAACCTTAGAATATCTAAAATTATCCAAAAGTCTTAATTTTGCTATCCTTAAAAACCTTTTACAAAATATTAGAACCCAATAAAATAATAATCTAATCAGTTAAGTCGTTCTCAAGTTATTACGTGACCAAGGGAAATAGGGAATGATTTTTATTTACATAGTATATTCAACCGCTTATATTTTGTAGCGGTTTACTTTCTATGTAGTAAGGCCAATTCCAAAGATTTTGAAGTGTCGCCCACTCTAAAATAAACCATCTAAAACTGAAATGTTATGGCAGACTACGGGTGGTCTGTACTCGAAGAATATTGGCAAAGTTACACAAAAGTTCATTCACTTGACACGTGCAAAATATATTTCATGGTAACATGTGCTGAAAGAATTGATAAAAGACATCAATGTAAATGGTACTCGACACATCAAGGAATTTGACAAACCGTTATTTACTTTAGAATCTGGTCTATTAAATTGGTTCCATAACAGGTGGGGGCGATATAATTCCACTAAACCTACTATGTAACAGTGGAAATATGATCTACATGAGTCTAGTAAGCCACTATTGCAACTAAATACCGTAATTATTCTAGAAACTTGGTAATTAATAGTATTAAACATTCATTCCATGATTATAGCGTCTGCATATGCTTCGCCGCCATTAAACACGGCCATACATATTTTACTCAGGACATTAATGGTACCAAGAAGTTATATTTTAAATTAAAAATTGTAAAATTTTTATATATATACAATTATTAAGTGTATCCAATATTGAGAAATAGCATAAGATAGATAAAACACAGTGGGTGTCACAGTATGTATAGTTTATAATATCCATACTTCCTGTCTACAGGCGACGCATATTACTTTACGTAACTCTAGTTTGACGTCTTAATTTGTATAGTATTTATACAATAATATATTATTATTACTATACACTAATAATTATTATATATAAAATTTGTAGCTTATATTTTCATGTATATTATGCTATATTTCTGTGTAATATTTATTTAAAAATAACATAATTTTAGTATTTTATTAGTTATCCTGTAGTTTTAGTAAAAACTATGTATAGTTTCGAAATAGACAGCGCCGTGTCTTTCTTATTTTATTGTATATTACATAAAGAAATAATATTTTGTTATCGTTATGTAAAACCATAAATGTTATGTTATTATATATCGAACAACTTATAAATATGTATGAAGATATACGATCAAATTTAATACAGAATAATTTTGAATGTTTCTAATTAAAATTTTGCTACTGCAAACTTTCAAAGATAAATCACGCTTGCACCAAGTTGCCAACAGTTAGGAATTGGTAATTACACGGCGTTGTTTGACTAATTAGAAGTTAATTTCGACAAACAATGATTCATATGTACGTATCCGGTTTAACCAGAAAGGAATTAGTGTTGTTTGAGCTGATTAAGCAAAATTTATACTAAAACTTAACAGAAATAACGGTAATTGGAGGATGCTGACTCTTGTATTATCCGAGCCAAGACTAATTATTCAAAAAGAAAATAAACAGAAAACTCTTAGTAATACTCTAACATCGTTGATATAATATATACATAATTATGATGAACTACAAATAAAACTTGTTCAAGTAAATTCTAGAACATTCTAGATATTAGTCTAGTAAAATTAATAATATAAATAGTAAATTAATCTAGTAAATTCTAGAACATTAACATTTTATCACTAGTTGTAATGTCTATTTAGATGGAAAATTGATATCCAATTATGTTAATATTAGTCAAAATTTATTATTAATGTTAAATATTGATCTAATAATAACTGTACTAGCCCCTAACTCTATAAAACCTACATCTTGGTTACAAAGAGTAGCATATCTATTGCATGACACAATAAAAAACCAGTGTCTTAACTTTTTACCATAAGCCCTTGTGCCTATGTAACTACCAAACTAGTTCTGATAACTGAGACTCTACAGATAGTACTAGACAATATATAATCTTCAAAGGTAACGTTCTGAGTAAAAATGTATTTTATAGCCCATTTGACTCAAATTTAGTCCAAGGTTCTACCATAATCACAAATAAATATACCAAATAACTCAAAATCCGATTGAATTTTCTTGAAAATCTCAGCGCTACGGTTTTAAGCCAAATGGTACCAAAGTAATATTATAGTCATAATACAGAACCAGTACTCGACAACAACTTAAGCCAAAGCTATTTTTAAATCAGCTTATCTGCGCAACGCAGCTCAAAGTTAAGTGTTTCAAACGCTAAGGATCAAAAGGAGAGGCTATTACCGAAAACAGACAAATACGATAATTATGGATAACGGCAATAATAATTCATTCAAAAGATAATTCTCATGTTTAATAGTTGTTGTAAGTTTTGGGATTTTTAATAGATAATATATATTTTTTCGGAAAAATATTCTTGCCTATCTGTTTTTGACCATAGATATATATATTGTATTAATTATGATTTTCCATTGATATACATTTTGTTTGTAAGATTAAGTAAATATTGTCAAAAATGTTTACTAGTCTAGCTACAGTGTAAGACATTGCTTTACTTAAAACAATATATGTATAGACAAGATAAAAAGAATTACGCGCCTATTCGCACACAACCTAAGCTATCCGCAGGCACAATGCACCTCGAATCAGGTACATAATGATTTATGAAGCGCGCACAAAGCAAATGATACTAAGAAGAGTCAGTTACATCAGACCACATCAAAATAAGAAAGGGGCCATATCAAAGGCAGCAAGGCGCCGTCCCCAAGGGTGCGTAGAACCTTTATTTATGGTGCGCGCCTTTGTTGGCTCGAGAAATATAAATAGTTCCCGCTGACATATCGAAGGCGAAGCTTTTGAGGGTGCGATATTGTAGAAAATTAATGATGTGGTCACTACTTGGATTGGATTAGGGATACGTTGAATGGATAGGCGCGAAATGCTAAAAGGCTTGGGCGTGTTTGCACGACTTTGTAAAACACTAAAGAGAATTGGGATGAGATCAGGGGTCGTGTAGTCAGGGGTAACTTACTGAGTCGCGAGAGTGTAAGTGTATGCATCGCTTAATTTCACTTTCATGTTTCTGTTTTGTGTTTATTTTTGTAAGCCTCAAGCGGGTGCATCGCATTGTATTAATGTAACACATTATGTTATTAGGATTACTGAGAGTCTCGTGTGTGTTTATAATTTAAATAACGAATACTGAACGACTTCTTTGTGTGTCTAAAATAATAACAGAGATATTGTTTTTAATTAAATTTAAAAAAAACAACAAATTATTATTTTGTCTATGACTGCTTTTTATGATTTAATTACTTATTACATTACAGATGTGTGTAGTCACTATCATTTGTCTCCGCTTACTTCTTCAATGCACCTAACGGAATTAAAACGGTTTTCACTATAGTTTCAAGAATTTCTTTCGTAAAATTTATTATTTTTTAATGTTTATTTTAATAAATACATATTATTATATGACCTCCGTAACAAATAGTCAGTCAACCACGAGGTGGGTCGCTAGTAAACAATTAATAAATATAGTAATGCTGCCATACATCTTGAAAATATTGTACTTTTACAAAATTAAATCTCCTCCAGTGATCTGATATGATCTGATAGTAACCGTAAAACATTTTTAACGGACCAATAAAACTTTTATATGCTGTCGTGTACCAAAGATTACTACGAAGTAATAAATATAAACCAAATACAATACATTCCTCGAAGAATAGTAAAAAAGGAGGAAACTTTCTTTAAATCTGTACAATAAAAACGACGTCCTACTTTTTAGTGACATTGACAGTAAACTGTATCAATAGTTTTCGTGAATCTATATAAATTGAAAAAAAAAAGTCCAAAATCAAAGTTACTACTTTCATTTTGATAATATTTGTCAATCTTGCACCGGATTATAATCTAAGTTTTTATGTTTACATACAATGAGATTCTATGATTGCAACTATTGAGAGTTTTAACTTGACTATACTAGAGCTAGCTTCTAGGTAGCTCTTAAAATACGACTAGCAATAAATTAGACTTGTAGAAAATTTAATAACAGATTGGAGTATTATTTAAAAATGTCAAAAAATATTTGAAAAAGGAATACTTATCATTAAATTTAATACAAAAATGATAAAATGCCTAACCTACCAGTAACACTCAGTAATGAGGTATAACTATGCTATTTTCTTAATATATAATCACATAAATTACATTTCATCGTACGAAGTCACATAAAACGTACAGATTGAATAATTTGAAAAAGGAATACTTATCATTAAAAATAATACAAGAAAGTCTAAAAGTGCCAGCCTGCCAGTAACACTAACTAAAAGGATATAGCTAATCAATTTTCTTAATTATAATCACTTAAATTTCATTTCACAGTCACATAAAATGTATAGATCATTATTAATTGGACGTAATTGAATGTTTAAATTGTTGCATCATTATATTAGAGTAGATAATATAGAACTATTTTGAAAATTACAACTCTTTACATAGGTATATATATAAAGAGTTGTAATTTACAAAACAGTTCTATATTATCTATGTACCTAGTAGCTTTGTAGTTGTAGCTGTAGCTGTTCTATGTAGTAGCTTTGTACGATTAAGAATAAATTATAATACATTTACATAATTATATAAGAACATATGCGGTTAAATTATTCACAATAAAAGCAGTTACATATAGAATTTTTGTTTGCGTGACTTGTACGACCATTGCCTTGAACCCTTTCAGTCAGAAATCATAATACATTACTTACATTTATTACGTCTTAATTTTTAAAACAAATCTAAATGAAATTATGTTAAAGAATGTAGATAAGCACGTAACTACAGAATAGCTGCATCTACTTAGCGAATTCTTTGTTGTTGTATTATGTTTTAATTTTGTCTGGTTATTACCAGACAAAGTTTACGTAGAACAAAAAGTTTGATAAGAGAAAAATTTAAGAATTCCATTTTTATGTGTATATACACATAAAAAAATATTGACAGGATTGACAAAGTTATATTGTACCTAATTGGATTTGATGTCATTTTTTCATTTAATACACCCGTACAAAGCTGAAATGAGATTATTTTTATAGAGCACATAAATATGAAAACTACTTAAGACGACGATCCTCTTCTGCAATAGGCGTATATTTCATACCTCATCACATATTAATTCATACCGGCATGCGTCTTGACCAACTGCCGGCGCTTGTGATAAAAATTCCTAACATTTCTACAGTTGAGTCGTAAGCTAGAAATGTCGGGGCTATTATTAAAACACTCGACAATTAAGCGGTTTTTCATTACCGCACCAGTAGACTTCAAAATAATGTGATAATGGGTTAGATTCGCAGTTATGTGGCCTTTGTTGTGACTAAAGTGTATGAAATGGAATATCTTGTACAATAATGATTAATTATTTTTATGATTATATTTGAAAATTATGATTTTTAAAATTACAAGTCTCTTTATAATATGAAGACTTTTGTGACCTACTTTTGAAATGAATTGAATTATTTTAGTTATCATCAAATATTTTATTTTGTAGAAAAAACAAACTTACACACTTAAATTTGGTATACTGTCTTTATAAAGGTGAAGATATTTTACCGAACGCTTTTAAAAATATATCACTGTATATTAAAAAGAGCCAACAACAGTATTAATCTATTGTCGAACATATTTATATGTGTCGAAAAGCTCTGTATCGAACTAAGGATAATAACTATATATAGCATATAGTAACAACAAACAATAGGTTTATTAAAAATACTATAAAATTTGTTTTTATTTAGTTTCTACAAGTCTATAGTACTTGTTTAACAGCATTATTCTATAAACATTATTACATAAATACAAAAGATGAAAATCCTTATAAGAATCTAAAGGTCCTTCATCACGCACGCACTTTTGTTCCAAATAGTTGTTTGGTTGGGTATTATATACCAAAATATATTGTAGTACAGAAATCTTTTGTTCGCGCCTAGCCCAACATTAGGGATGAAATGCTATTGATATTTGTTTTCTTGTATTCTTATTTTCAGGAGTCGTAGGGACTTCTTTATCCTTTGTGGCCGATATGTGAAACAACTACCCTACATTTGGTAAGACCTTATTATCTAAGATAATGGAAGTTAAACCTCTCCGAAACAGAATTGTATAATATAATATCATATATTATACTCATCTGTGTTTTCAACTCTATCCGGTGATGATCAATACAAAGTAGCCTATATACTTTTTCATTCCATTGGCCGTGTTAACATTGGCCATGTTATATATGTACCATATATGGTACGGTATGGCCAAACTATAATAAAAATTAATTAAGTCGTTAAAGCGTCAAAATGTAACAAATAAACAAACCACCTAGCGCTCGAAATTCGAAGTTTGTATGGTATAGGGAATGCAATCCCGATCCCGCGGGATCCCGATCTCGCGAGATCTCGTGTAATTTTTCGGGATCAATCCCGACGCATCATATGACGAGATCCCGTTCGAGATTGACGGGATTGGGCGGCAGTGAAAAAGAAATAAAAAATATAATCACGCGATTATATCGTAAAGAACCAAACCAAGCAGATATTAATACGGCAGTACTAATCGAAGATGACTTGCCTCTTTCAATGATTGCAGAAGATTTGAATTTACGTGCTGCACAAACTAATAAATCGCTTCAAGAGGAATTAGAAGAAACTCTGCGAGCTTCTAAAAGTCCTTTTGCACGTATATCCACGTCCACGAGCTTAGACAAATTAGAATCTACCATTAAAAAAGAAATGGATTTGTTTGAATTTAGCAGATGAAACTATTAATACCCTTTGTTTTTTAAGGAGTCATTTTCAAAATCACTCTTTTTCCTAATTCCCTTGAATTAAGCTTATTGTTTTGATTACCTAATTTACCTACGTTAATTTCCTTACAACCTGATTATTATTTAGTTGGTAAGATTAAAGAATAAAGGTTTTTATTTTCTTTCGAGTAATATGTTATTTTAGTTAACCTCACTATCACAAACAAGCAGTTATTAGCTTTTTCAGTCATCTGAATTCAATATTTTTTTTAAATTTAGACGGGATCCCGAAAATTCCGGGATTCCGCGGGATTGATATTTCTAATCCCGCGGGATCCCGAATTTGCAATCTCGAGTCGGGATTGCATTCCCTAGTATGGTATAATACTGACGTACTCTTAAACTAGGTAGATAACTAATTTATATTATTAATTATAAATACGTAGTACATACTAAAAATTAATAATATGAATTAAATTTCTTACTTGTATTATTCCAATATCACGTCATTTACACATTTACTACAGCTTTCATGCCACATACCTGTAACAGAATAAAAAACAATTGCATTATCACATAATTAATAACACAGTTTCATGCCTGAAATATAATTTAAGTTTATTTTAATAATTACTCGTCTCCAAAAAATTAAAAATTACTATTATGTTCCAATCAGTTTCGTATGCTAATGCGGAAAAAATGTATTATGGATTAAGTAGCTCAGAATAAGCTAGGAGTAAAAATTGAATTTTTTACTTTTACCATTTCATTTTAGTTTTATATTGAAACCAGCTACTTCCGACGACTTCGTCCGCTTGATCATGGTATCAAGCATCGTTCGAAATACTAGGTATTTATTAAATTCACGAAACAACGATCTAACTCACTTTTAAACATATTATATTAAATAGAAACCCATTTCCCAGTAATTTAAAAGAATCCTCTCTGCTCTCTTCTAAAAAATGACTACGCGGTTACTCAAATTAAAATAAAATGTAAATGAAAACAATGGTCGTTGAATTAATGACTTACCACGCAAACCATGAGATGTGGTTTCATTGTTATGCAGTATGAGTTGCGTCTAACTGTATATTACTTACAGCAACCTATGTGAATGTTTACACATCTTTAAATAGGATGATTCCTAATTAGTTAAGCACCATTGTAATATATAAGTATCGGAGGGAGGAAGACTTCTGAGAGGCATTCTTAGTAATGAAAGGGGACTATTGCTCTATAATAGAAAAATGCAATATATTTTTATTTATGAAACGATCAGAAACAATTAATATTTCTGATCGTTTATATATAAAAACGATTTTTCTCATCCGTGAATAAAAATTTAATAAATATTACAAAAATATTGCAATATACTGTTATTTAAATCTAGAAATGCAAAAATCGTTATCTATATTTTAATTAGCATTTCTAGGTTTAAATAATAGTATATTGCGACATTTTTAATACATTTCATATATTTTTTCTAATTATCACCTAACTTTATTATGCTGACATAGTTCCACTAAATTCAAATTTACCGAATGATTTCCAGAATCAACACAGGCAAAGAAATTCAAACGTAATAAACCTTTGTCCCTTTGGAATTAAACGGAGAACTACGGACAAGTCATTGTCTGTTCAACATATTGCTAATTCAAGGAAGTTCTGTCGTGTGGAATTATTAACATACCTACAACCCTCATCATAGCGCGTAACACGACATATGAATTAATAGTTCCCAATGACAATTATTAATATTATGAAATTTTACATGTGATTTTTTTTTGTGTATCTTAATCTGTTTAATCAAGTTTAATTTATATGTTGTTGATCTGTGGTTGTTGGGATTTAAATATTATTACTTTATATGTTTATAATAAAATATTCAAAATCAAAATTATGTAGGTCTATTACAAAATCTTATGATATGTGAAATCCACCGTCAGTTAGGGATGTTTTCGAGCTGCGAAAAACTAACAAGAAACTCAGCTCGTATTCGTTTCAATTATTGTGTATATTATAATAATATTTAGACTAGCTAAAGGTGAATTAATGCAGCTATCCAACAATAAAGAAATTCTCATTTCTCATTTAATAAATAAATATTTTCTTTCTATCTCTATATTGGTATAGTTTATAGACACAGGATCGATTGATTAACCAATACGTACATATACAATTTACATACATTATATATGTTAGTGTTCACATCCAGCTATTGAGAGATTCAATGACAGCAATTACCCACCCACAGAGCACCAATCTAAGAGCTTGAAATAAATCATTCGGAAGCGAGCATCTTAACGTCTTGGTAATAAAGATAAGTAAGCAAATGACTCTAAAAATAACAGTTATTGAAGTAACGCGTCTAACCTTAATTAAAGGGTATGATGTAGTAATCATTCGAAATTGCTCTACGACAGTATTCTTTTCTTTAACTCCATCCTTAATTGTAATAATTTATGACCACTGCGGGTGTCTCTATTAACTCTACAGTTAAGTTTAATACTGACTATTAAATTTTAATACGTGACATTACAGATAAGATACTTCCAAATATCGGTAAACAGTGATAAGAGTGGGTTATGTTATCAAGAAAATTAAGATAATGCTACAGTTAGATAGGCCCAATAGTTTCAATATAAAAAAACTAAACTATTACTACTACTACTAATAACTGTTACTACTAATAAAGGTAATACAAATTACACCAGTTTTAAAACGAAACTGAATAACTTTTTGCTTGTATTTTTATTATAGTATTTTCAGCGTACCACCCTGCTACAGCTCCGATCGAATAAAACTGCCAAGACACACACTAGTTTCTAAAATAGCAAAATGATTATAAAACAAGACAAGATCAAACATAATACAAAACTAATATATTGTAATAGGATATTACAATAGGATATTTATATAATGACATCTCATTTCACTGGAATGGTAACAAATTAATAGTATCACGGGTATCACATGATAACGTGATGTCCGTGTCGAGTATCTGTAAAGGCGAAAGTTGGCGTTTACTATCAGGTGGCCCCTCATGTCAATTACATAATAAATATACTATTACAGAAAATAATCATCTCTTTAAGGTAATATAAAAGTAAGTCAAAAAAAAATCAAACAAAATTAAAAATATCAAAATGGCGATTCATTGTCTGCAATATGTGTTAACAATTAGATTTAAATGTCTGCATTCACATGAAAACAATGCCTCAAGTACACCTAAATCTTTAATGTCTTAAATTAATTAAACTCGATGTTGCAATAACTTTAGTACAAATCAAATGTTTTAACTAAAAACTTTAATCTTCTAGCTTCAATAAATAATAACGGTCCTAAGTAAATACGTATATTAAAGTTGCCCAAAAGTAACATTAAACTCCCATGAAAAAATGTCTAGAGGCAAAAACCGTCGCCGAATGAAATATTCAAAAAGTCAGATTAAGATTTGAATGACTTAATACGTTTTGGCCAACAAAAAATTTTACGTCTTTCATTTAAATCTGTACATAAGTACAGTATCTATTTATGCTACAGATTTAAATAAAAAACCAATCTTTGTTCGCTTTGTTTAAAATTAAAATTTTGTTTAAGTGTACCAACGTTTTTCGGAATTTTCTTTATAGTTTAAAATGACCATTTTATTTTATGTATGCTATTTTGAGAATGTTTACGAGAGAATAAGAAACAATATACGAAGTGTGTATGTATATATATGTGTGTATGTGCCAAGTAAACCAAACAAAATATTAAAAATATGCCAATAACATTATTAGCCAAAACTTTTAAAGTCGAGAATTATGTGAGTATTGTATTTGATGATCATTAATTTTTCATATAAAAATTACAATATTGTGACATGCGTCACTACAAAAGTACTTACTAGACACTTACGTTCTAGATATTTAGTCACTACGAATATAGATTTATCTTGATGTTGAACCATCTTAATGTAGAACGGTATAAAATTAATGATTTTAATATAAAAATAGCAAAATAAGCAACGTCATTTTTAGAACACGTTTCTAAATGTCTATTATAAACTAGGGATGTTTCTAATAAAAAGTATTAATATTTTTAGAACATGCTTACTAAGCAGGAAATATTAAGTTTGTTTAACAAACCTCGAAAAGAACATTTTATAAAGATGTAAGAATTCGTGGAAACTGTATTCTGTAAAATGAAACGGGTAAAATGCCTCGCCAAAAACTCAACATTTACCTTGGCGTCTACTTATTTTCTTTTTTGGGTGAATTGTTAAATATAATGCACCATTTGCTTGATTAGCATTTAGCATATTTTCTAGACTACCTACTCGATTGTACATTTACATCAGACTATTTACATTTTTGTTTTGTTAATGATAATGGAATGCGTTGACGGTTTAAGCTGGCGTGGCACCAGTCGAGGTGATAAGATGAACATGAGGTCAGGTCAGTTATCCTATCGTGACAAATTCACCAGAAATTTATAACAATGGTGTCCAGGGGGAACCACATGGAGGTCAACCTGACATGGTATTATTGCTAGCAATGGTATCAATAGTATTTTAAGTGTATGACGGCTTTGGAAATCCAGCGGTTTAGCACACCGCTTTACTTCCGATGCTCACGGGTTTGATCTCTTGCATAGTACAAACATTGGTAACCATTCGAGGAATCGTTATTAAATCAATATATTTTTTTTTCATTTTAGTGCACACTACAGACAAAGCGGTTTCGATACGAATACTCTTTCCTCTTCAACTTAATGACTAGGTATATAGAGGTTCTTCTGATCAAGAAAGAAACATCGGTGCTTATGGATTAGCACCGATGTTTCTTGAGCAGAAGAGGTATTATAAACTGGCTGATGAACGCGAATTTGTCCTTCAATTCCTTTGATTAACAAACAACATTTATCCTTATTGTAGAGAACTTGACCGAAAGATTATTAAATAAAAGAAATAGGTGTAAGTTAGACTTATTGATACGGAAATTTTATGATACAAAACAAATATGAAAGTTCCATTTCACCTTTAAACGGCTGAAGAGATCCTTAATAATAAAAGTAAGTAAGTTCGTAAGTAAGTAAAGATCGATTGTACAAGACCAGACGTATGCGATATTTATCTCAAAAATAACATAGGCAGTCGCGAGTAACACAGCCAGTTATGCGTAAGTTCTCAAATACATTATTAAAACATTACTAAAATTAGCATTAACTACGTGATAGAGACAATGGTAAAGCCATAAACAATTTTCTTAGCTCATAAACTTCTACCGCACTGCGACCGGATTACTAGGTAGTTCTGTTTAAATCAGGGTCATTGTACGACCCTTGCCGACTTCGAATACTTCTACAACCGTTTCTACAATTCGTTTCTTTTATCCGAATATCGGCACGGCTCGATATAGTGAACAATAGGTTATGTTACTAATAATTGACGTAAACATATTGAAATATCAACCATAGTGTAATTTCATATTTTAACGACTCGTAAATTTCATTTTTCGATTTTACACACTCATTTTGTCACACCAACTTAAAATAACTTGTGTAAACACAAAAAATAACGAATATATTTTAAGAGCTGTTATTCACTAACTTGTACTAAGAGCGCAACTCGTATAGCGAGAGCTGTGAGAAAAGTTTCAATTTACAAATAATTACTTACTCAAAAACATGTATTATATATTTACAGAACCGCCTTTCTGCCGCAATAATTTTTTTAACAACTTTCTGTGAAATATAATAATATTATATCATAAATGCAACAGAAAACGAAATGTCCGTCTATTACTTGTTGTTACCATGCCTGATATATAAAACGATATAATATATATGAACTCTATCAATATCTGTTGACGAAACTAATTTCATATTTACAGATTTTTGTTGTTGTTGTTAAGCAAGTATGCGTACATTTGATAAAAATACTAGATATAACTAGAGTAACCTCTACCATGGAGGGAGGTGAGATTTCGTTATTAAAGAAGGCTAGTCCTAACAATGAGTTTTAAGTCCGTCCTCCACGCGGTACTCCCTGGAAATTTATAGTGAATTTCATACAATAAGCTATTTGTCCAGACTTCAACCTCATCATGTCATTTTCCTGAGATACACCAAGGTATACTAGTGGTAAAAATATTAGCAAAAAAAGCACACTATTATTCTCTTATTCTGTTCCATCATCATACAAAATTGCATTAATTTTTTTTTATTGGAGAAATTTAATGCAACTGTTAATACTAGAGGTAGCTACTTTTTTTTTACCTCTTGAAATGTAATTGTAATGGATCGGTGGACTGTATGGGTGTCTAAATGATGAAAACACGTATAGAATATGATAATATAATATATTATTGTGCAGTTGCGGAACTATCTAAAAACAATAAGAGAATAATACAATAAAGTGAACTATATCAAATAACATGACATATAAAAAAGAACTCTTCAAAAATATAAGTTTAAAAATATTAAAAATTTCAAGAGTTCGGCGGTCGGTCGACAACAGTAATAAAAATATAAAAACATTTACATAGCTTATTAATCCTGTGAGAATTATCTGTAACATATTATATATAATCTGTAATCAATGCCATTGAAATTAATACAGTTTTTAATTAAAGTAAAGTTATTTAATCTTACAGAGCCGTTGCAGTAAGCATTTGTACAGTGAAGTTATTCATTACTTGGCAGTGAAATAATACAGTGATGGATGCAGTTTCAATTACAATCGTTAAATAAATCAAGATGCACTTGAGAATTGAATTGCTATTAAGTTATTTTCAAACTGGAACACATGAGGGCGATTATTGGTCTGATTGATGCTAAAAGTGCAAGTAATGACGCATATGCGTAGGGGTCAAATAAAATTTTCCATGAGGAGCATAATTTATTGTCACATATAAAGAAATACCTACGTTTAAATCATAATTAAAGACAGACTCAGTGGTCTAGCGGTTTAGCATACCGCTTTACTTCCGATGGTCGCGGATACAATTCTTCGCATTGTTCGTATGGTACACAAAAATTGGTATTCATGAATATGATTGTTTGTATCAATCAGGGTATTGACGTCGTATATTATCAATGTATTTACAAAACAGAAATATCTAAGTATTTTTATCAGTGGTAGTATCGTGGGACTAGATGGCGCTGTGTTAATAGTCCAGCTTTATTTATTTATTTATAATGTTAATACTCAAGTAGTAACATTAACCGATATTAATATTACTACAGTCATAGCTGTATGCTATATACAGCTATGACACACTTGTCATCCTACTATATTGTACATCTGTGGCATTACTTTTTCGCGGGAAAATAAATAAGGCTAAAACACGACTTCTTCACCAGACACACTTATTTTGTTGTGTTCTTCATTGGTAATCGTTTTACACTATAAAGCTTTGTTTCAAATTAAGCTAAATATTAATTATAGGTACTGTGCTAATCAATTGACAGAAATACTTATTTCTTTTATGTCAATACATAACAATATAATAAACACACTCTTTTTATAAAGTATTACCAAATGTTCTGCATTATGTTTATTTAAGTTTTTTTCTAAGTATTATGAATTTCTAGGTCCATTTCATGTCTGTTACGAAATATCCAACTTTCTGATATCAGAAATTCAAGGAAACTTTTATATTTTTAACGAGATTAACAGACACTGAATACGGAAAGTTTCTATTTATATCTGCATAGGAATTAAGTTACTGTAAAACTCCGAATATCAATTTATAAAGTTTCTAAGTGAAACCTAAAGTGTACCCCATTTTTTCATGATGTTGTACTAACTGACCAGACTTTAGCCTCTACTAGTAACAGTTAAAACGGAGGCGGAAGTACTATTTCATTATCAGCCATTGAAAAAATGGTTAAACACGTTTATAAATGCTGGGATATATTATTAATACTTAAGACACACTAATATACAAACTTCTATAGTATTCATTTTAGTGTTTATTCAAGCCATTAAGACTCTAAATGTAGAGTCTTAATGGCTTGAATAAACACCCTTTAGTAAGAAATATAAGATCAAAAAAATATATATATATTCATTTAATGTAGTGATGATAAATATTTATTCGTTTTTAAAGTAAACATATGTTTATTCCATGTTAGAATATTTTTAAAAGTTGACGAAATTGTACCAAAACAAAAACAAAGACAATGCTGTATGCACATAATTCATGATGTAATGCATGATGCATGTTCTAAATCGAATCCGTAGAAAGAAAAGATAACAAAATAATGGTTTTAAATAATATGGTCTCATTTATAGCGGTGTATTTGAAAAAGATCTACGAAATTACAACACAAGGTTGTTGTGATTTTATTTGTACAAAATGTGGACGATCCGAAAATAAATTGTTATATTTCATGTATATCTTATTATATTACATACTGTAATACGAGCAAAAATATATAGTTTGATAACATTTATAATTTATTTGGTATTTTGTAAGCCGCTTTATAAAAAAACAATTAGATACATTTTACACCAAAAGTTCTTGTTAATGGTTATGGCAAAATTTATTGTTTATTTATGCTTTTATCAACCAATAAAGTATAAACTCAAAAATATTTTTAACTTTCTTTTAAATACGATGTATATTAATAAATTCGTGTGCAAAACACAAAGAGAACTATTGCAACCTATTATACTATACCAAGCCCTATTCGGTTGAAAACAAAAAATATTAGCAAACCGCTATTATTGATACCACACCCTGCGGGGATTCCAAATTCTACTTCCCCGCCAACTCTGGGGACAGGACAATGCTCCTTGCTCGCCCGCACTTCAGACTCCCTTGCATCACGCACACCATTGTTTCTAATTTCTTTTGTTTTTTTTTGCCTGCGGAGCACTGTTTAGAGTTGAACGTGAAAATAGCATGTAATATCCTATTCAGCTAGATTTATGATAATTAACAAAGTTTATTAGGCAGGAGTGTTACTGTTTGACGACATATTTTGCTTTTTTAAACTTCAATGTAAATATTTTTATTGATTTGTATACAAACAAATTTATTTATAATACAGATTTACAATGTTTGTACATTGTAGATATAAAACTCACGAGTATTGTAAAATAAGACAATGCATTAAAAAAAATTGAAATTCAATTGAGTTTCTTGCCAGTTCTTCAGAATTGAATCTGTTTACTGAACCGACCGTAAGGAAAAAAAATTAAATAAAAAATTTGGCGTTCATAAGCGGCTAAAATGTCCTACATGAATAAATGATTTTTGAATTTGAATAAACATCTGCATCGCTAAGATATACCTACGAGTATAATCTAACCAAAGCAATAGCTTCAAACTTATACATAACTTCTTTCTGTCTACTTCTCAAGTATAGCTTTTTTTTAAAGTTGATATCATAATTTGAAATCAAGTATAATAGACAGTCATTATTAACGTATATAAAGTATTATTATTATATAAAAGAGAGTTCTTTCGAAATATTAATCGCAAAACCGGCGTAACCACATCAATTAAATCCAATCTTATATCGGACAATAACACCGAAATATAAGATGTATATTGAATCTATTGTAACCGTCTCAGACCCTAAACGCATTACCACGCCCCCGGTAACATTTCGTACCCTTATAAAAGGTTAAATAACCCGGAACAAGTGTTGAACGTCGGCGCGACTTCTCGGCGCAACGGTGCAACAGACGGCCATAAAAACAGCCACGCTTTCTGCAGGTAGACGAACTTGGTAATTTTTTTAAGAAATAAATAAGAACGCAATTTTAAATATAGAACGTTGAAGTGGGATATTTGTCAACTTAGTCAACTACAACGTATTGTTATACGAACAATATAGTATACAATATATAATTCGGTATGATTCAATGGACGTCACTTTCGTTTCCACTGTCAATTACGACTCAAGAATATTTTTAGATTTCCCTCAGACAACAGTATTTCCCAACATAAATTCAGTAATTGAATCAATACAACTATAATAGAACAGTAATTAACTTCCAGACTTACATACAACCTATTATAACTTCAGTCTAATTAAATGGCGCTAATTTAACGTTTCATGTTAATTCACTATTCAGGTCAATATTCGAGGAGTTTGAATTATTAGTAGCACGCTGTTTTAAATTTGTACTGTATATGTTTTGCTATACAGAAGTTTTTGACAATGGATTGCTTCGCTACTGTTATAGAGCTTAAATAACGTTTCAGTTATATTTTAGTTATCTTAAGATATTTCTTATTGTTGACGTACTCTTCCTGCAAAGAAGTCAGCTTGTACCATCTGTCTGTCCATGGTACTGGTTTATGCGTATAGATTGTTGCTACCCCTTGTTTACCATTTCAGTTACATCACAAAAACTTGATTATAATAATAAATTTAAAAAAATACAACTTAATTTCTTGCTATTTCTCAACTGAAGTAACTAACCGAACTCGATAGGGATAATGATAAAATAATATGACGTTCCCAAGAGGCTGAATCGTTCTATGTAACATAGATAATTTTGAGATTGAGTTTAAGTTTTACGTACTATGCTAATTTTGCAATAAACTATCGGCTGTGAACATCGAATAGGTACATAATATATATGTATATGAAATCAATATAGCATAAAAATAATATATATAACATTAAGCATTCAAAACTACGAGTAATAAAACCTATAAATAAATGTAAATTGAACAACGTAAGTTTTGTAAAAAGTATTATTCTAACAGGTACATGCAAAACTTCTTCCGCTCCCCTTTTTTCTCAGCTCCTTCATAGAAACTGAATCCTGCAGTTACATAATATTGCATCGGAAAACTTTCAAATGGATGATAAAAGAACACAAAACAATTTATGCTCTACATACGAACAATGCAACCAGACGATAGTTTAAAATAATAAAATGTCGTTTAAATAACAACGCTAAGCTGCGGAATGGGGCCGTGACGCATTCATAATTGATTTAAAGGAATGTCTCCTTTAATTCGTAATATACATTACACTGAACTCCTGAATTAGAATAATCTTTTACTTTTTATATATGCTACTAGCACTACCAAAGATCTTTAAACATATCATGAGTTCATATTGCATATATTGTTTAAATAAATCATTCTTAAAATCAACCAATTGTTTTTACATGAGACTTTTAACATTCTATTCGAAATACTACATAAAATACAAACATGTCGTCACGCCAGCCGAGATGAGTTAGAGGCATTGTCAACTGTTGTGAAATATCAAAAATGGGCATGTCAAGACAGGCCTACATTTTACTGGTTATATTTGAATCCAACATAGCGAGCCCACCGCAGCCTCTAGGATTTTTTTTATAATATCGTCTTCACCAGTCTCAATTAGAAATATGAATGAATGAATTAAGAAGATGAATTAAGACCTACACGATTTTTTTTCGTTTCGGCCTTATTTTGTAATCACCTCTTGAATGTAATTCGGGATAGTAAATAACTAAGCCACTACGGTCTTCTTATTTAATTTGAGATCACTCCATAGATAATTTCCTGTAGGTACTTTAAAAAAATAATAGTAATTTGTTTGCATTTCTTCGCGTTATTAGTATGTATATTAAGTAATCATTACTCATTATGGACTAGCTTAAATAATATTTTTAATCAAAATTATTTATATTTAAGTTTAGTGACAATACATATCGGACCACGAACATTTTATATATTTTATTGTGTCCACATACTGAGTTATAGATTCAGTATCTTTAGACGACGATTACTTACCACTTTCCATCAAGTACATAAAATACAATAGCCGTGTTTCAGGTCGTTATACTATATCACAAAGAACCTAAATTCTATTTCGATACGGCAATGTCGTTAATCGAATAACTTTAGTCGTTCTCAAAGTAATTGTTCTCAAATAGACTACCTACTCGGTATACAAACAATTTGCTCAATATCCATTGAAGTCACGATAATAGCGTACTAACGTTTGTTTGAGTCTGTTTTTCAATAGCTGCAATAAGCAAAAATGGACTCTAGACATAAAAGTTCTGTGCGTCCATAATTGAATATTAAATGTAATAACTAATATTGTAAATATAAGTTTTGTTACAGTCTCACGCTTTATTGACTTATATGTACAATAAGTAATTTCCATATAAACTGAATATTTATCGTCCCGCGACCAAGACGTTTGTAACAGCGTCGAAGTGTCGGAAGTTCAGTAATAATATTATGGTAAATATCTCGTTTACATACTGAAACTTACACTCACAATTATTTATTCACACAGGACATTTCATCTTCTGTGCAATGCCATATTTTTATCACTATCCCTACTAATAATTCGACTAACTACTTCAATAGCAAGAACCTCAACTGGTACATTTTTTAATAATATATTTATTATTTTATTTTATAATAATATGCACAATTGTAAACAATCTCAAAAAAAGTTATATACAACAACCAATTAAGTTAATTAACTTAATTACAATTAGTATAATTAACTAAGTAACTAATCATCATATTTGATATACCTATGTAGGTATATCAAATATGATGATTAGTTACTACTGTATGTAGCATTTGAGATGAAGAAGGACATAAGCTATTATACTTTCTATATTATCTACTCTACGCCAGTAGAATCGGGAATCGCGCGAACAAATCCCGGGCAGAATCTAGATTATCCAAAACTTAGTAAATAGAATCGGCTTCCTGATCCTAATAGTTGCAGTTGTTATTGTTTTATATAGATAAAACTCATTAATATGTAGATTAATAACCTATGTATAATGTATACGCATAAAGACTGTATATAGAATTTATGATTTTATGTCACAAAATAATAATATCAATATAGAACGAGTAATAATCAAAACTCTTTATTTTAAAAAATAACCCTATTTGAGAGTGTACAAAGGGAACTACTCCAAAACTACTCTGTATAATCATTTAAGTTAGGGTAGGAAGGGATTATTAGTAATTAGGAAGACTATTATCCTTATAACCATATTCAGGTTCTTAAGTGTAGGGATAACTTCCCTATTAATGGCAAACGGTGCAATAATCGTAGAAGATTGTGCATATAATGTTCATACCACACAATCGCTCAGAATATAATCTTTCCCATAAGTGGTCATACACTAACCAATAATACTGTTTCCATTAAGTACTTCAACTTTAAACTTCCTCAGTTCGGGACCCTAATTGTCCCCTTTGTTTATACAAAAGTAACACGATATGTCACACACACCGAGTGCGCCGCGCCGGATGCGTTACTTGTTAATGTCAATAAATGTTACCCAAACCGACGGTTATTAACAGATGAGTCATTGTGACGTGTGAAGACTAGTCATAGCATCCTTTAATTTTCACGGAAATATGAATGAAATAGAAAATGAAGTTATTTTTCTTAAAATGAGGCGATTCTTTTTTTAAATTTTCTACTATCAATGTTATGCACTTGTCTTTCTCCCACAAGTGCCATAACATTGATAGTTCTTCTGATAGGAAGTGGCACATATGTCCGATAAACAATTTAATGCAGTAAAAATATTACACAATATATGTACTCTTTATTTTTACATCCTTATTAACACTACCATCGCTACACATATGCAACAGTAAGTATATGCCTAAATCAATATATCACTTATTTAACATACATTGACATACACGAACCCGAGAGGATTGTCTCTAATACAGACTCTTGTCTCTAATTCATGTAAGGTCGATGTCCAAACGATCCCCTTGAAATTTATTTTAGTTAATTAATAATGAGTAATCTGCTTTTACAAGGTATTCGTACTACCACTTTTATTTCTCATTGGTCCCTCCAGTATCCAGTATTAAAGCAGATGGAGGCACCGTTCTATCATCACGTTCATCACCCATGAATACACTTGCATTTTTATACTATTAAAAAGAAATATAAATTAAAGAAAAAAATATTTTATCGGAACCAACCCCTATAATTAAAACAACCAAATCATCATTAGATAGATGAATAGCAGAGAAAATTCAACAGTCCTTATATCTCTCGTACTACCTTTCCTTTTTACCACAAGTCAATAGAAACCATTAGAATTACATATTCTTATACCTTTGCTTTACTAAAGAATTCTTTTATTTTCCAAAAACAGCTACTGTTTATATTATAATCACGTAACTACAATGCAGTTCCTAATCCCTCCCCTTGCCTCTCCCACAAGATGTCTAATTGCAGGGTCTTGTTGAAATACATCGTAAATTACTCCTTGATGACACATTAACACTGTCTGTTTTACTTAAAAACATATAAACTTTTATGAGTAATAATGGAAGATGAAGCTTTTATAGCTGTACCATGCACTACTGCGGTATGTTCAAGTTATAATAGCTAAGTTAGTCGCCATTCTTGGACAAAAATGCTGAAGGACAACATAAGGTCCTCAGATTTTTATACTTAGGCAAGGCAACTAGCACTTAGTACTACTGCAAAGGCGCTACTATAATAATTTAATTCCTATTAGAAATGGCATAATAATGACCTAATTATGGTTGCCATATATTATTTCATTAAATCACATGTTACTCTGGATTCATTTCAATCTGAATATTTTATAAATTTTAATTTAATAGCGAATACTCAATCATATTAGTAAATAAAACTAGTTCTATTAATATTGTGCGATTTCTTACTAAAATTTATAACATCTTTTGGCATTTTTCCTTTAAAATCCTGTACTAATTTGTAGCATTGACATACATTCTTTTAGTTTTGAATCATTAGCTTACAAATAATAAAGTACTCGTACTTTCAATTGTAGTTAGATGTTTCATGAAGTAATCAATTTAGGAAGCAATAAATTGTAACCAACGTTGGACTGTAACACTAATTCTTTAGCAAGTATTACTAAATGGGTGTATACACAAAGTGTTATTTAGTTAACTGCAAAACTTTAGCACAGCAAACATATCAGGTCCCTTCAAACTGCGATAGTCCAAACTATTGCAATTTAAAGTTCCGCTTTATCTAATAATACAATCCTAGGATACAACAGTTTCATTAACTTTGTTTGAACGCTCTGAGATCGCAACAACCACATAATTATGAAGGTGGTTGCAGCATCCATTCTTCGTTTGCGTGAACTTTATTTAACTTGTTAATTGTTTCCACACATGAAATTAAAATATTAATTTTATTATTAAGTAGGAACTTAACAATTTTATTACTATTCATAAGTCGTCATCATTGTCTTGCCTTTATCCCATTATTTGGAGTCCTGGAGTATAATTGTCCTCTTCTTCCACTTATCCCTATCAACCGTTATATCCGAGCTTACTCTCATTTTATACATATCATCTTTTACACAATCCATTATTTTTTTTGGATATAAATAAAAATATATGAATATGTATATATATATATACTCAGGGTGCCGCTTTCATTTTTAGATAATTCTAAAGGGTAAATAAATTCAGTATAGCTCATCCAAGCCAGTTGGGTAACCAACGCCAGCAATAGAACATTAATTTTAATATTAAACAAAGACAAATAGGGGAATTATACATCTATTAATATTTATGAAACTGACAGCTCTAAAGTGGTTATCATGACAACTTCTTAAGAGTACATATCTAATCGCAGTCACCTCTATAATTGACTTAGCTCGTTAACTCGAAGAAAGTTTAATGAAATTTCAATCAGGGGTTTAATTTCTCGAATGAATTTGAGTGTAGGTCCACGAAGACACACACAATATTCAAAATATAATAAGCAATACAAAGATCACAAATAACAGACATTAAGGTAAAAAATAAATTAAATAAAGCAAAGAAGATAATAAATCATATTTTATATAAAATATGTACAGAAAATATGATATAAAAAAAATTAAAAAGTACCTGCCTCATTCTACACAACCTCTGTCAAAATCCTACTACTAGGCATTTAATCACTATTCGGACATATCGTTATTTAATATTTTTAGAGATGTATAATATTGTACTGTTAGGGCTCGGATAGAGCCTGGAGATCTGAAGTACAGGTTTCGACCTAGTTCAGACTCCAGACTCTCACAAGGAATAACTATTGTTTACATAAAAGGTCAAATATAAATAATTTATAGTTGAACTTTTAAGTAAACAATAGTTGTACGTGTCTTTGTAAGTGGTAAGTAAAGATTATTGTTATTATTATATCCAGATCCACTACGATACACACTAATAGAATATGACCAAACGACTTGATGTAGAAATGGATTTCAAAATTTCGTCTTATTTTGTCGCCTTTTACGACACCTATAGAAAGGAGTAAGGAAGAAATAGGAGAAATAGGACACATTGTATTCTCTCTTCATCACCGTCTATATTCTAAATATACAATGTTCAAAGTTAAAAATCATAATATTCATTTATGTTATTACGTCACAACATGCATTTAATAGACACGTACCACAATTTGACTACATGCTGTGAAACCCGCGCAAGTATTTTCATCGGCATCTGCTTTCAGAATGCATCTTATGTATAATTTAATTTTAATGGAAGTGCCAAGATAATGGATTCCTATAATGAACGCCGCTGGTTCTTTGTCCCCCTCTATAGATAATTTTGTGGTAACGCTATTGGTAAAGAACTTTTTAAAGTGCTCCGGGCTCTTGACGTCTAACCACTTTTTCCGCCTTATTTTACTTTGCTACCGACCTCTTGGATATTGTAGATTCTTTGATCACTAACCTAGACATAAATGGTCTATTTTTTTTAATTTATCATTTTCATCAAATGAGGTAAAATAAGGGTTGATGATTGAGTTGCCATGGAGATTCTGTTTTTTGATAGGATTAAAGTTGGTATATTAATGTTTTAAAACATAAAAAGTGGTGTCTTTAAAGAATTTTCAATAATCAAATAAAATTCTAACAATAAGATACCCAATCTTAGTATGTTATAATTAAGAAAAACAGTTACTTATTGAAGTCAGTAGAAACGAACCGTTATGTCAATAACACAAGTAAATCATAAAATTTGGTAAAGCAGCAATTTTATTTCTAACCCATAAAATGCACTGTTATCCACAACTGTTCTTAGTCAGCAAAATCTTTACCAGTGAAACTTGTTAGGTCATGAACTCAAGAAGCAGGGTAAGTTGGGGTTGAGTGGTTAAAATCTGGCAGTTAGCCAACTACTGTCCGGTTAAATCGACATCTAAAACCATGTTGATATTGGCAAATATTACGATATCTTTTAACGCTCCATCCAATTGATTATTTTAACACTTGTGTAAACAGAAATTTTATATGTATTTTCGAAATGTAAATATGTATTAATTAATGCGAGAAAAAAGTTTGTGCTAATTTTTAACAACATTGCGCTCAAGTTTAATTCAACTTCCTTATAAAGTTCAATATGAAATATGCAAAATAAAAAAAAAGTGAAGGAGTAAACAAAAATTAACTTTAATAGAACAATAAAGCAGTCCTTATTTTTTTAATTTAATGTTAATGGTGACATTGCATGTCAATCATATTTATTAATCTAAATATATATAACTCAAAGGTGCGATCTATCAACGCACAGCCCAAACCACTGGACGGATCGGGCTGAAATTTGGCATGCAGGTAGATGTTATGACGTAGGCATGCGCTAAGAAAGGATTTTGATTAATTCTACCCCCAAAGGGATAATATAGGAGATGAAAGTTTGTATGAAACTTTGTAAATTTTAAACCGATCGGGCTGAGATTTTGCATGCATAAAGCTACTATGACGTAGGCATCCCCTAAGAAAGGATTTTGATCAATTCCACCCCTAAGGGGATAAATTAACGCGAGCGAAGCCGCGGGCAAAAGCTAGTTTGTACCTAAAAAGCTAAATGTTTTGAAAATCTGCTCTTATTGTTAATTCTATTGAATACGACCGAATTTCACTTTTGTTTGTCACAAAAGAGCACTGATTCGTGCTTTCCAAACAGACATATTCAGATCGCTATTGTAATAACTGATAACAACATAATTTCGATTCTATTGTTTTCAAATTTTCTACTCACTTCACACCTCCAGCACATCTGTGTTTCGTAACCAAATATTGTTTAGGAATGTCTTTATGCCTCAAACAAAAGATCATCTTTTGTTTGTTCTCACGTTTAACAATTAGGTAAAAGGCGTATCGCGTGTTTAGCTTGCGCTCGCTGTGACACGATCGGGATCGTGAATCGACCTCGATTCGATATCAACTGTGTCACGTCGTCCATCAATTGTATTCGTAATGGCCAATAGAATTGCTTTTTTATAAACTTATTTTAAAAATCTTTTTTAAAGAAACACCGAGAATTTTTGTATGAAGTCGTCTGCCCGGATAACTCTGTCTCACTTATTTCAACAGCCGCTTGCTTTATATAAGATGTTGCGGTTGAATGTAGCAGTGAAATACCTTAGTATTCCCAAATGGTAATGATTGAGGAATTCCACATAATGATTTGGTGACGATTGTCACTTACTACCAGGAAATTCGTATGCTTGTATGTAATATGCTATATGCTACTATCACGTAATGTATATTTCGTAGCCTCGCTGGTCTACTCGTATAGTACACCGCTATACTTGTGACGATCGCGGCTTCGATTCCTCGCGCAGTACAAATATTTGTATTCATTCATGAGTATCATACTCATGAACATATTGGTTTTAACGTTTTCTATGTAAATTATGCATGCATTTCCAAAAATGTATAGGTATTTAACTATTTGTATAAGCTGTCTAGTACACATAACAAACACTCTGCTTTGCTTGGGACTAACTACGTGGTTCTGTGTGAATTGTTCAGGATTTTTATTAATATAGATAAATTATAATATATGACAAAAATCCACAATTCGTTTCAACCGTTACAGCATACTAGCATACTAGTATTCCTTGTGGTTTTTCCGTAATTGAATAAAGAGACAGATTCTTGTGACTTGTTTGTTGACTTTTCTTTGTTTGATAGCCATCAAACTGGCTTCGATATGTCAGTTACTAGATATGAACCATTCAACCAGAATAAAATAAAAGGACTAAGAATCTGACAACACAAATTGGGAAAACAAACAACATATTCGTTTACGTAAACAAGTAACCTTTGAATATCACAACTGGGTTCAGAAAATATTTCCCGAAGGCATATTCCATAGGTACAACGGTGTATGGAATGTGATTCAGTCTATAAAATTTGAATTTCTCTACACTCGTCTATTATATGCTAACTGTATCTTTTAAGAAAACAAAAGTTCTTTACTTATATATATATCATTCGTGTCGTATCAATAACCACAGAGATTTATTTTTAAGTAATGATTGAATCCGATGTGTTATTTCTATTAACGTGATATGTTTCTGTGAGCATTATCATTGTTATGTTGTAATATACAATGTAATAAATATTATTATATTTTATTCTATAGATTGATTTCCTTTAATCATTCGTGGAAAATAGCTAAAGCTCCAACGATAAGAGCGCGGTTTTTATCATTCCTGAATGAACATCCACGTGGTAGAAAAGTTCTATCTCTCTAAGATGGAACCTTTATTTGCGTAAAAGGACACACACACACACAAGTACAGTAATTGAAAGAAAACAGTACAAAGTAAATACAACTATATTGGTCAGTTGACAATATAAAATATAGGTAAAACTGACGTATGAGTAACGTAGTGTGTGTGTATAGTCCATACCCAAAATTACCCAGTGTATTAAATGCTCATGAAGCAAACCACTGATTTTCAGGTATTGGCAAGGTCATACCAGAATGCAGAATCCATTCAGGAAGACTACTTTGTCGTTCCCACGTATACTATATAATTTCACTGCCATATCTCAATTTTTAAACTGAATCTTACTATATTATAAATGCGAAAGTTTACTCTTTCACGAAAAAACTACTGATAAAATTTTGATGAAACTGTACAGTAATGTAGATCATATATCAGAATAACAAATAGACTATAATTTAAAAAATATTATGTAAATTAGGCGAAATATAATGACATATGTCAAGTAAGTGTGATGCAGACGAAGTTGCGCGGGTGAGCTAGTATTATCTACATAATTGGATTTGATGGGATAATATTCTAACAAACTCACAGATATAGCTGTAGTATAAACAAGTACTATATTAATTCTATTTATAAAGCTAAGTACTGTTATTAAGGTTGGTAAGTCTATTTTATCTCAATTGGTGCATGGTTCAGTTTATGATGCTATATCGGTCCACTTATACCAAAATAAACTATACGATGCACAAATAACAACCGCTATTACTTTGAAAGTGTACTTTGTTCTATCATTTCAAATTATACTCTGGATTAATCTCATCAAAGGAGCAAATTACATCGGTTTCAGTACCAAAATGAAGATGTAGTTGCATAACATCTAAAATATATTCAAAGGAAGTCTTCCTACTACTTGATGTCGTTATTTTATTAATTAGCTGTTTTTGCGACAATTGTTCGCGACATCGACTGTAACAATGTGTACTTATATGATCTCGGTGGTCTAGTGGTTTAGCACACCACTTTACTTCCGATGGTTGCAAACATGTGTAGTCATTAACCAATACAAACGTATTGGTGTTTTCTATGTACACATAAAAGAAAGAGTAAGAATGAGTGAAATGGTACACAGCTGATATATATAAAAAATACTTTTTTTATAAATATTAGTTGTGTAGTACACATAACACAAGCTTTGCTTAGCTTTAAATTATCTTATACTATGATTATTACTATTATGTCCCTTTCTATACCAAATGTTAAACAGGTAAACAGGCATGTATGAAGAAAAGAGAGAATTGAAAGGTAATATGCATAAAAGGCGAGTAAGCTCATATATGACGATGGATAAGAACCTGTGGAAAAACATGACATATTACGCCGACCTCAAATAATGGTATAAAGGCAAGCAGACCGCGTTAAGAGGACTAACAGTCATACTCACGAATACAAAATTGTCTGTACCGTACGAGGAATCGAACCCGCAACCATCTGTAATAAAGCCGTGTGTTAAACTGCTAAACCACCGAGGCCGAGTTAGTCTGTAGATTAGTATTTCACCATTATTATTATAGTTAAAATTAATGTCAGGATGTTATAAAATTATAAACATACAGAGAAAGACAATCGGATACCAAGTAAACAGTGCAGGTACGCTCAAGCTGTGAATACAGTCAACAAGAACAATTGTGAGAAATAGCATTTGTGCCTCGTGGGAACATTTTTGCAAAGTAAATTGCATTTCTCTTGATTCGATTCCATATTTGCTAAGGCAAAACTTCACTTTAAAGGGAGAGTGGTGTTTTTTATTATCATAAATGTATAGAATAGTTTCTAATTTTACGTAAAATAAAAATCTTGTAATATTGTCATTTAGTTGTAATATATACATATGTTAGTAACTCTATTCATAATATATGATTGATTATTTAATCCTAGTAGGTAATAACAAATAGGAATTTCCTATTCCTATTTGATTTGATTTGAGAAAGATGGAAAAAAGAAAGAGAAGGAATAGAAGAACGAATAGGAAAATTTTAAAGTTACATAGTTTATTATATATATTTATTTATTTGAACTTTTTATTAAACACACACTCGTGCATCGAGTTATATTATAAGAAAACCTCCACAATTTAATAATAGGTGCACAAAATACCCAAATTCACAGATTTAATTATTTACTTAACCCTTTATCAATCGATAGTAATCATCTTATCAATCTAAAACTTACGATAAAGGTCTAAAGCAGCTAGGTAAAATTAATAAAATTCATAAGAAAGTATAAATGTTCTTCAGTTCAAAAATGTACATACATATTTAACCGTAAAGTTCTATTAAATGCCTACAATTACCAGTAATAACATAACCCATAACATGTTCGAAATATCATTTACAGGACAATAGTATATTGTGCGGGCAATACAATAATTCAAACTAACACAATTAAACATACGAAACAAAGATATACTGATTCTAAGATACACTGTATGTCGACCAACTTTGGCAATGTAGCATGAAGATTTATGGTGTGAATTCACAAGAATTGTTTTAAGCCGATCTCCAACAAACCATTTGTCATGTTGAGAATAGTGACAGTAGCATACATGTTTATATATACATGGCTTTAGAAGTACATCAGATCTCTACTGAACCATTATATCTCTTCCTTCATCTACTTTCATGACGATGGTAGTGAAATTACTGGATAAGAGGCATGACATCTTTATCCAGGAATGGCAACGGGTGAGTGGAATCGAGGGTGTCACATGATAACGTGATATCGGTACTGCTGTTCATGTAAGTATATCAACCGTCTAAATAACTTATTAATAGTCTAAATATATAATAATAAATAAATATTATTTTGATGATGTTACAATGTTAATAATCTTCAAAAAAGAAAGAGAACGGTCAAAGTAATTGAACCACTTTGACTTAGAAACAAAGGGGAAATTTGAAATGTTGGCCTTTTCTTTCTAAATTAATCACAAGACCGCGTAGTCATTATGAAGGTTTTATTTGTACTTTTAGGGAATATTTTTCAGTTTCTTATATTATATTACTAGCTTCCGGATTAGTATAATACTCGTTACGACTTATCCAATACAGGTATTCAAATATATTACCTACTTAAAATTGTACCGCTTGACCATTTATGGACTATTACAAGAATAGACAAAGCGTAGAGGCGTCAAGGTCCGTGGAGTGGACGCCATCGACATTCCGGTCTCAGACACACTCTGTTTACTGCACACTGCCCAGTCCGGACCCACAACCCGTTGCGAAATAATGGCAACCTCACTTATATGCCTACAGACTACAGAGGTCGTATAACTAGTTCAGAAATAAAAAACTCTGGCATAATTATTATAACGTGAGAGAGAGAGCGGACTTAGTTATGAAGAAAGTAAACTCTGGAGGCACTGTAATGATTTAAGAAGTTCAAAAAGTGTAATATTCCAGATTTACATAATCTATATATTATGTTAAGGCGATTTAATAGATCGATCTTCATATTCATAAATCTTAAAACTCCCTACAAAGCTATTCTCTAAGGTATATTAAGGTTTCTTAAGGGTCGGCAATGCGAACGTGACAGGCATGTCAGGCATCTATAGGCTACGGTAACCGTTTCCCATCAGATGGGCAGTATGCTTGATTGCCCATCATAGTATAAAAAAGGTAAGTACAGACAGGTACGTCCATCGACTAACATGAGCTATGTATATTTTATTTAAAAAATTAAAGATATGTAGGTACATTAATTGGACGTGTGAGAATTTAAGGCGAAGTTCTTTGCAAACTAAAGAAACTATAATAAGACTGGCCAAGGATTTGAGGCAAATATGAAATAGTTTATGGAAAATAAAAAAGCAATGTAGCATTGAGTTGTGATATTTAAATTTAAATGTGTTCTTTTTTTATTATACTTTTTTTTATTACGTATGGCAATATATTTATTTATTAGCTGCCAGTTATATTGTTTTACAGCATCGTTCGTTACATAACAACTCAGGCATCCAAAGCACATTCTGTCAGTTTGTATTCCCATGCATTTGTCTAAGTAGACTGTAAATACATTTTACAATTTTGAACAAAAACACACACAACGACCTGTCAAGCTCACTTATCAGTGTAGTGTTAAACAGTTTAATAGTTACTTTATATACAACAAGTATTTCAATGTGCGTGTTTACTAATCGAGTAACCGGTTATGTTTCTGTTAAAAAGTTCAATGGAATATAAATTAACATATTACTTAACCGGTGTATTTAAAATTACTAATTATACATAGTGTACTATACTTCTTTTGATATGTGAATATTTTAATACTAAACAAACAATAGTCAAATATATTATTCTTTGAAGAAGATTTACTAGACCGATTACAACATTAAATAATCCCAAAAGTTAGTCAATCTATTGTAAATATTAATTATTCAGTGTTCAGTCACTTTCTTTTAACTTATAAAAAAGAAAATAATACAGTTTTGTAGCTAAAAGGTTTTATTAATAACGAGATAAGTGTTTACAAATATAAGTACCTACACAGAAATGCATTTGGCCATATACAGTAAATATGTATTATTGTACGGCCTCGGTGGTCTAGCGGTTTAGCACACCGCCTTACTTCCGATGGTCGCGGATTCGATTCCTCGCACGGCACATACATTTGTGTTCATGAGTTGTTCAAATACATAGATATTTCTATCATTTCATCATTTTTTCATATCAATATATACACATTATACATAGAAAACACTCAGACCGATCAAACAATCATACTCATGAATACAAATGTATCAGTTATCTAGTACCCAGAACACAAGCTAAACCTGGCTAGCTTAACCAGGGTCTAAAATTCTGGATTGTCCTGAGATTATTATTAGTTACATGCGTTTTGTAATAATAAATTAATGCATACGAGTTGAGAAGATATGAAAATAGAAAATGGTATGAGAATATTGACCTACATTATATACAGTATAAGTGAAGCAAACCTTAGAAAAAACTTGTGAAATGTTATCACAAAAAGACTGTTCGAGATCGTGTAACCGTGAAATTATAAGAACCCTTCTGACCTCTTGGCTGCAGAATCAAAAAATTCTATTTCAGGACTTATGTAATAACAATGTGGACTTAAAATATATTGTGAATTCAATATTGATACATGCTTTTTATTAACAATTTTGTGTTCATATTTGGTATTATATATGTATTATTTATTTATTTAATTCAGGCTACTGATATATTTGCTAAAGGAATATAACATGAAATCAAATATATAAAAAAGTGATATAATTGTTAACTCGTAAGCAGAACTTGGGTGGTCTAGCGGTTTAGCATACCAGATTACTTCCGTAGGTCGCGGATTACATTCTCACACGATTCAAACATTCGTATTCATGAATATGATTGTTTTTATGGATCTAGATGTTTTTATGAATATATTTACAAAAAAATTTATATATATATAAGTATATATAAAAATATTTTTGTCAATTGCTTAGTACCGAAGTAAAAAGCTCTACTTAGTTTGCGACTAGGGATCTATGTGTGAATTGCCCTATGTTATTATTTATATATGTCTAAATCAATAAAGAAAAAATATCCTGTGAATAGATTTATTAATCAAAATCTTTCTATGCCGGTTATATTCAGATACAGATATAATAAGAGCCTCCTTATACAACTCAGCAGAAACCAAGAGAGCAAATCTTAGATACATATAAATAAAAATAAAACAAATATTAAATAAAACAAACTTAGATACTAATAAAACAGACAGCAGAATCCGCTCCCATTCGTATCATTTTTCACATCTAATTGTTATGATATAGAACGCTTTTATTTTGTGCCGCGGTATCCATCATTTGAATTTACGAAGCAATAATATACAATGCACGTGACATTTTTATGATCATGGCACGAATTGTCCAACGATGTTTGCTTTTATTGAAGGCAAAGGCTATATGTGTCAGACTGAGGAGACATGTTTCAATCTATATAAATAATAATCAAATGTCGAATCGAAAGTACATGACTTCAGAACGATCATACTTATTTACTTACATCTTATGCCTTCATTGCTATTATCTCAGATTGGGTAATCTCTGATCATTATTGTTTATTAACTGAGCATTATTCACTATCAACATCGTGGACGCAACACTTCATATGTCCACATTATTTATGTCAACTAATGGTGCCCATACCGTTAACATGCGATAACAGTATACGCTGGTGGGGCAGCAGTGGAGGATGACAGGATAAATTGAGCAAGTATTAACAATAATAGTTTTAAGGTTTCTACGTGTCGGTCGACCTGACAAGCTACATTGCAGTTGGTCACTATTGGGACTCTATGATTAACAATGTCTCCCAATCTATGTTCACAATTACTAGGTAGATTTGTATCCAATGGCAGTTGACGATCCTATCACCATGCACCAAAAGAAAAAATTGAAAAATCGTAATAGGAGAGTAACATATTTGATTAGTTGAACGTCCATCTGTCAATACTATTTGCAACTAATTATAGAACAGTTTGTTACACTGTAGAGGAAGGGTTTAAGCCTCATTTTTGCTAAACCATTCGAGGTAGGGGCGGGCAACTAGTAATATACAGAATACAATTTCAGGCAAAATTGAAACGGTTAATATATCGTATTTTCCTATATTGCGTTGCGGATCGCTTTATTGGGAAACTAGGAAAAAGTGATTTAGGAGACCTTTTATGCAACGTTCCCTTTTTTGTTAGGTATTATCGACAAAAGAAAGTCAATATCGGTAATACCTATTCGGTATAGAATTCGGGTTACTGATTTTGCTTAGTTTGTTATGTATGTTGATCCTTCTAATGTATCACAATAATTATACAAATTATTAGATTAGGATTTTGTACATATGTATAACAGTATAATTTCAAACATATTTAGTATATATCCGTGAATTCTAATATCTAATATAAATAATGAATGACATAGAGATAAGCTCTTCCAAGTAAATCTCTTTCCAGAGTCTATATATTTTAAATAGCTGTAACCCGCAGACAAATACAGCTAAAAAGCATCCTACGTTTTAATCTAGAATCCTTAGTTTTGATTTGAATGAATAATTAACAAACATCCATCCAACAGTCGTCCAAACCTTCGCATACATAATACTAATTGTTAACTAGCTTCGTCTGCAGTTTTCTGAGATAAAAGATAGCCTACGATCTTCCTCGTGATACAATTTATATTTTTAATGTAAGTATTATAATGGAATGGTGTACCATGCTGCACTGTCGGTTTATGCTGGCGGGCATCAGTGGGGGATGATGAAGTCAGGTCAGTTAGCCCATCGTGATAACATCACCAGGAATTTCTCATGATAGTTTCCAGATCAGTCAGTAAGGTTGATTTGTATGCGATTCCCGCTTAGAAATCGAGGTATTTTACTAGCAATAGGGTCAACATTACTAACAATCCCTTTACTCCCTATAATGTATAAATCATATTAAGCTTCATTCAGACGAATACTTGTGTAAAGGTAACAAACAGAGTGGAAGTTATAATATTACTATGCATTATTATGATTTTTCTTCCTGTACAACAATTAATTTTATGTTTCTTTTTAGACGATAACATTTCGTCTAAAAACAAACATGACGCCGTAAAAAACATTACGCTAGTGACACTTCAAGATGCTTATATTTTCAAGAGTATTTATTCTATTGATGTCATTGTTTGACACACATAAATAGATCATCGATTATTCACCAGTCGATCAGTAACGGTTGTCTACGAATCTATGTCGTGCATTCATTCAATCATCAAGCGTGAATTATGAAATTGACTTCGCGCATTTTTATTAACCATATTTAGCGTCTATATGTCTATTAGAGAAAAGTATTACAGAACATAGTGAAAAATAGAGGAAGTAATATGTCTATACAGCCTATAATATTATATAAGGCAATTAGATACACTAGTTCAATGCATATTTAATGAAAGTGAATGAAGTAACAGATACAGGGATTTAGACTTCTCAGCCTACTACATAACATATACTTGGTGTGAACATAAATAAATTGTAGTGAAATATCAAAATAATTACGAATAGAAAACATCTAAAAAAGTTCGCTGTATATATTTTAAAGCCTCTATTCCCTCGCACCTGCATATAAGCCGCCGAATTTAATATATTTCTTAATAAATAGAGTAAGAAGAAACGGACTCGTAAAGTTTCATCGGCGGGTTCTAAGAAATAAATATTATAGTGTGTAAAATGGTTTCCTGCCGAAATCACGACAACGAGACATCACTTTTATACGAACCAATTTGAGCTAGATTTCCATAACCATTTATTTTGTATTTAACCTTCTTTTAAAGCAAGCTCTCTATAAATGTAAGAACGGTTAGCCTTAATCCACTAATGTATATATAGACGATTTATATTATATCTATGTAGAGTTGTATCTTATGTTGGTGACTCATTAAATCTTATTAATATTATATATATGTAAATTTGTATTTGCACTGGCAATACATATTTACATACATATATTATACTAGCTGACCTGCGCAACTTCGTCTGCGCACACATAGTGGACATTTGTCATTATATTTCGTACAATTTATACAATATATTTTTAAATTATATTCTGATGTATAAGCTATATAACTGTAAAGTTTTTGCGTCAAAGACTAACAAACACTTATCCATCCATACTCACAAACTTTTGCGTTTATAATATTAGTAAGATTAACGAAATTTGAAACCCAGGAAGATTTTATCACAGATTAACACAGTATATTTATTACCAGAATTCACGCAAGCAGTGCCACGGGATGCAACTAGTAAAAAGATTGTGAATTCTATCTATTCTAAATTGCTAGAACAATTGATTGTTAGAAACCAGTTTTGGTCCAGATGCAAAGCAATTGCTCCTCGTTGCTCTGATAATAGTGGCTGCCCAATTGCGCACAGAATGAGGAACAATTATGACATTACGTCGCTACCCGTTATGACAGATCACTGTCGTCAGCCAGCCAACCATGAGAGCTATCGCAAATAAAATTTACTACAGATTTGAACCCAACTTACCTATTATACAGATAAATTAAAAAAATCACACTGCTTTCCCTCTAAATTATGTAGATACGCTACATTATATAAGTGTAACAAATTAGTAATTTTCAAGGCAAAAGGCATGACTAATCTCACACTTCTAGCAACTGTAGTAACGGTTTCTACTTAAGAAATGTTGCAACACGACGTTAACTGTATTTATACACGATTTTACAGAGTTAAATGTAGAAAAGTAACGCAGAGAAAGTGATAATTGTCGTCTGTATGTCTGAGAACGTAACATCATGACCTGATGGCGCATACTATGCAGCCCAGGAAGAGAGGGAGAAGAGCCCTGGCTTTTGACTTATCTATCTGGAATCGATTTATTCATGAGACACGTTACATAAAAAATCGTATCTTGTTTTCCACAGTATTTATAATAATTCTGTCAAGTCCTAAAAATGTTCAGTAACTTCGAGTTTTTTTAAAGTATACCAACGAGAGAAAATGTTCGGACACCTCATATGGCATGATGAATTCGTAAAAATTATTGGCAAAAAAATAGAGGAAAAGAGAGGGGAGCGGAAGACCAAACACAGCTATACTACTTTATCACCACAAAGCGATAATAACAATGTTACTCTGCGCCATACAAATGCGCAGCAGGGTTGCAGTTGCTTGTCAGCTGAATCTATACGCAAAATAATAAGGGAGGAAATTAATACTACTCTTGTGAATAAAATACAGCCGCAGATAGTGGAAATAAAATCTTTAGTAACGGCTTTTGAAACATCTATTTCATTTTTTAATATCGAACATGAAAAACTTAAAAATGATCATCTTGAACAGAAATCCGCTATAGAGAATATAGTTAAGGAGAATGAGGAGTTACGTTTGTCAAATTCAGAAATTTCCACGCGCATGAGAATTTTAGATCAGCAACTTCGCGCAACAAATATTGAAATTCACTGTGTTCCTGAACATAGGAATGAAAACTTGGCTCTTACTGTACAACAATTGGGCAAAACTATTAAGTGTCCTATTGCAGATAACGAGATAACCTATTGCACAAGAGTAGCTAAAATTAACCCTAACAACCAGCGCCCAAGATCTATCATAGCAAAATTTAACAGTCCCCGTCTTAGAGATAAATTTCTTGCGGCCGTGATTAAACATAATAAAAACCAGCCTACTGATAAATTGAATACCAGCGACCTTGGCATCGGTGGCGATAAAATATCACCTGTTTTCGTAATGGAACATCTAACTGTGGAAAACAAAGCACTACACGCCGCTGCACGCCTTAAAGCAAAATCACTTGGATATAAGTATGTTTGGGTGCGTGATGGACGTATATTTATGAGAAAGTCAGATGATAGCAACTATATATATGTTAAGAATAAGGAGTTTTTGGATTCGTTAACGTAGTTGTATTTTTTTTTTTTTTTCTCTATATAAATATTTGATACGGACTCATGTTTTGGATATAATATTTTAGAATTCGATTCCTTAAATATTTTTTATCAAAATGTTAGAGGTCTAAAAACTAAAACTTATGAATTTTATAATAATGTGATTTGCAATAACTATGATATAATACTGCTCACCGAAACGTGGTTGGACGGTAGCCTCCACGACTCTGAACTGTTTGATGTCAATAAATATGCTGTTTACAGACGTGACAGGGCATCATCAGGATTTCATTCTGGAAAATCTGGCGGAGGGGTGTTATTGGCAGTCTCAAAAGCTTTTGTGTCTAGACGAATTACCAATTTTGAATCTAATTGTGAGGATGTCTGGGTGGAGGTATCGGCCTCTAATATTCAATATGAGGCAGAGAAACTTTATATCTGTTGTGTCTACCTACCGCCACCTATACAACATCATATATTGAAACACTTTATTGATAATGTTAATCGTGTAACAGAATTCACCCATTCAAAGTTACTTATTGCTGGTGATTTTAACCTCTGCAATATTCAATGGAATGTATCACAAAACCCTGAAGAACCAATTGCAAATACTAATAATAGTTTGTATGGCAATATGTTTATTGATTTCGTGACGCTAAATTCATTAAAACAGTATAATTGTGTTTTTAATAGTAAGAATAGATTACTTGATTTAATCCTCAGCCATAATGTCATTACGGAATTGCAGGAATGTCCTGACCCATTATCGGTGATCGATGTGTATCATCCACCTTTGACATTTTCACTCAATTATTGCAATAAAATTAATATGCTACGTAATAATGTTAACTCGCGTTATAACTATTTTAAGGCCAATTACGAACTCATAAACAAAGAATTACAGGGTTTGAATTGGGATAATGTTTTTTCTGCATCAGATTCGATCGATGATATGACTACAATATTTTACAATATATTAAACGACGTTGTTCGACGTCATGTTCCAATAAAAAGTTCTTACAAAGGAAATAGGTATCCAGTGTGGTATTCACAGGGACTTATCGGTGTAATTCGAGAAAAATATAAAATTAGAATGAAACTACGCAAATATAATAACAACCCTCGTGATGTTTTATCATTTAATCTTCTAAAAGATAGGTGTAAAAAATTACAATCAGACTGTTACCATAAATATATTACAAGTTTGGAGAGTTCGTTTAAATCTAACCCTAAATTGTTATGGTCTTATATCAACAATAAGAAAAATAAACAAAGCCCATATCCAGCCCAAGTTTTTTTGAATGACACTTCTGCCAGCAATGGCCCAGATGTCTGTAGATTATTCGCAACTCACTTCTCTTCAATTTACAGAAAATATGGTAATCAGAAAAATAATGATAGCAGTACTTCGCAGTTATACGAATATGCAAGTAACACTATAACCTCGTTAAAATTCACTAGAAATAATGTCTTCAAGATTTTAAAAAGACTTGGTTTTCATAAAGGAGCGGGTTTTGATGGATTTCCTTCAATTTTTGTAGTGAAATGTGCGCAACATTTAGCTTATCCTCTTTCTTTAATATATAATAAGTCCATAGCTGATGGTGTATTTCCCAAGGTCTGGAAAACTTCATTAATAGTACCGATATACAAGAATGGTCCAGATCATCTAGTCAATAACTATAGACCAATTTCCATCTTGACTGTTTTTGCTAAAGTTTTTGAGCAATTATTGTGCCCAGTATTGTTGTCTCATTTTGATCATATATTTTCCAATAAACAACATGGATTTATTAAAACGAGATCCACAGCTACTAATCTCGTTTCCTTTGTCGAGGATCTAAGCTTGTCAGTAGATGCTCGCTATAACTGTGATGTAATTTATACGGATTTTAGTAAGGCTTTTGATCGCGTTCAACATTTTGTTTTGCTAAGGAAACTTGAGCACTATGGTATATGTAATAGTTTACTAAATTGGTTTAGTTCTTACCTTACAGAAAGACAGTCTCTTGTTGTAGTAAGTGGCTACACATCTGACCCCTTTTTGACTACCTCTGGCGTACCACAGGGCTCTCACTTAGGCCCTTTACTCTTCAATGTTTTCATTAATGACGTGGTAAAAAGTTTTCATCATTCGGAATGCTATCTTTTTGCTGATGATCTCAAATTAATGAAAAAAATTCAGTCTACTGCTGATAATGAACTACTACAAGCAGATTTGGATAGGTTGGTTGCTTGGTGTGAGCATAATGGTATGGAACTTAATATTGATAAGTGTTGCTATGTTCAGTTTAGTAGGAAAACAGATATAAATACATACAAATATAATATAAATGGAACTGATCTTAAAAATGTGAGCACTATCAGGGATTTGGGTATTATTCTTGACTATAAATTAAGATTCAATGTACACATCGATAATATTGCTAATAAGTCTAATAAAATGCTTGGTTTTTTGCTTCGCAATAGTAAGGAGTTTAAAAACCCACAGACAAAAATTTGTCTATATAACGCGTTTGTTCGGTCACACCTTGAGTACTGCAGCGTAGCTTGGAATCCACACTATGATATTTATACTAAGCGTCTCGAAAGGGTTCAAAAGAGGTTTCTTTGGCATTTAACTTATAGCTGTAACCTAACGAGGAAGTTGCCGCACTACTCAGACAGACTCAAATACTTTAAATTGAACCCTCTAACTGTAAGAAGACAAGTACTAGATATTATGTTTCTTTGGAAATTAGGGAATGGCATATTGAACTGTTCAGAGTTGTTGTTTAAAGTTAATATTCGAATACCACCTAAACTCCCTAGACCTGGTAAATATAATATATTTATAGAAAATCTCGCACGAAGTAATTTGGGCTTCTACTCACCTTTAAACAGGCTAATGAGAACTTATAACACTTATTCAAAGAAACATTCATCAGTTGACATATTTAGTAATAGTTATTGCAAATTTCGCAGATGTCTCAATAGTATCATAAGTTCTAGTTGAATCAGTACAGGTTTTTATAGGTAGAATTTTAAGTTGTTTTTTATGTTTTGTTAATTGTTAATTGTAAGCACAAATTTGTCACATAAATGTCGTAGTTGCCTATAATTAAGGTTGCGCTTAGTATAAATAGATTGTAATGTAATATATATAATGTGTAAGTGTAAACCTTGTTGGTGACCTAAATAAATAAATAAATAAATAAATAAATATCAAGAAAAATAAAAACAATATGGGAGTCGTGTCGTATCAACAATTAAAGAAGATAATATAGGATTGTGGAAAATAGCAAGATCTCCACCGACAAGAGCGTGGCTCTTAAATTATGAATAAATGAAACCATAGCAATCAAGCATACTTTGAATATACTACAAGCTAAAATAACTTATTTCAATGAATTCAATGGTAATTTACCGATACCAACGCTGTCCACAGTAGAAAACGGATATGCTCTTCCTGGGAAATCAGACTAGTATAAATTGTTTTTATACAAGAAAATCAATGTTGTCGAGAGTCCGTCGAACGTCCGGTATTGTACATTCATAAATAACAAGTTTACTAGTTAGATCTTGAATAAAATTAAACACGTTAGAAATTATCTCAACAGACTACAACATAGGGTTTTTCATGAAGAGCATTTAGTAAGTAGAATAGTTATTAATTAGTTAATTAACTTTTTATGAAAAACCCTATGTTGTAGATATATATCGTATAGGATTCTTAAGGTCAACAACACGAACGAGAAAAGTCTATTTGTAAAGGAAGAAGACCAATGACCAATATAATAAGTGCACAAAAACACCATATGATAAAAAAATATAATTATTATTAAAACAGAGACAATAAAAAATATATATATAAAAGTGTTTGGAGCACTAGTGTTTCAGGTTTCTACAGGCTACGTTAACCGTTTACCATGAGACGGGCCGTATGCTTGCCACAATTGTAGAAATAATATAATTTTTAAATATTTAAGTTTAAAAATTAGTACTAATGCTGTGCTTTTATACAATTTAGCATGCAGCTATTTTGATCCGACTACTGTGAAATAAAAAGACGGATTATGATTTCGACCGGTATGTATATTTTAGTAAAATATTTAAATAGCTCTTTAAAAAAACTACATAAAAGAATGATTTGGAATTTAATTGCAGTTTTCTGCAATTGGTCATGATAGACCTTTTTTAAATTTTATGCATTAAAAAAAATTCTATACATTATTTTTATTTGTTTTCTAGTAACTACAAAGCTATGAAGATAGAACGCAGATATTATTCTTTGAAAGACTAGTTAATAACTACCTTTTTTCAGATAATTTTATAAATTTTCTTGAAAATTTAGTAATAGCACAATAATTTAATTTTGGTCAGAACTGGAAAGATGGCTTTAATTTTCGGACTGGAAACAGTTTCTGTTAAATCCTCCAATATTAATATTAAATTACAACCTGGAGTGGGTTGTAATTTATGACCTAATTTTATTATTAGCAGTAATTTTATGCGTTCATCATTAATTAATATAGTACATGAAATAATTAATTACTCTACACTCGGATGATTCGCTATGTAATTAATGTTGAATAATTTATTCATAACCAAAATCGAAGAGCCAACGATATGATAATGATCGTTAATGACGTTATATCAATATCAAGTACCGTGATCTTGTTTTAAAAAATATTAAAATTATTGCTTAATACATTTTCAGCAACGTAACATCTGAAATAACTTCAATGTCTTATTAGATATATTATTATTTAAAACCAATGCAGATGCAACAAGTGCTTGCTTTGAAAAGCAATGCAAGATGACAGATAGAATTTACTTACTTACTTTACTTCGATATATAGTTCGGTCTTATTTTTCTTATCTCTTATGTTACTTCGTACTAAATAAATGAATGAACGAAAAAACTTATTGCTAGTAGAAAAAATACGTAAACTAATATGCATGTAATATATAAAAAACAATTACAATTAGACGGTAACAATAGGCTGCCTCATCGCTAAATAGATATTTCTTTTAAATTCAATCAACAGATGTAAATATTCTACAATAATGCTTCAAAACTATCGGCGCTAGAGCTAAAAAATTGTCCAAATTTCAAATCCTAATACAAGTAATATAATTACAACAGCATAATGACGTATGTCTCTATTGTAATACCTCAAATTAATGTAGCAATAAGTTTTTATTCCATTAAACAGATTAATACATATGTCGTTGTAATTTCCAATTACAGTTTACACTTGAACATTATCGAACACTGATCAATAGTTTGCACCGATAACAACAAATATTTTGTCTACGTAGTAATACGTACATACCTGTTCGTGATTGGGACTACCTCATGATAAGATAACGTTATCACGGATGACATAGCCTACATACAACTACTCCAATATGTATATATATGCAATAGATAAAGATTTTTAAACAACTTGAATAAACTTAATTACTCATCCGGAAGATGGTCGTTGCCTTCTGATACATTGTGTATGATACATCTTATTGATATGTATATTATTTATTCATACGTTTAGTACCTGGTATTATAGCAAGAACAATAATATTAGTTTTTTTATAATAATATAAAATGAAGGATGTGATAATTATTATAATAATTCGACAACCTCGGTTGTTTAGTGGTTTAGCACACCGCTTTACTTTCGATAGTAGAGAATACGATACTGGTATGACAAGGTATTAATACTGCATTATTTAATCTTTTATAGCAAGCAATACTTTTAGAAGTATAATAGAATATACCTTATTAATACATATTATAAACGCGAAAGTTTGTGAGTATGGATGGATGTTTTTTACTCTTTCACGCAAAAACTACTCAACGGATTTTCATAAAACTTTACAGTAATGTAGCTTATATATCAGAATAAAATATAGGATTTAAATTTCACGCGGGTGAAACCTGGAGCACAACTAGTAAATAATAACAGCGTCGTCTAGTCCCAAGCTAAGTAGAGTTTGTGTTATACTAAACAACTGATATCAATACATAGTTTTAAATACATATATAATGTACATAAAAAACTCGGAAACAAGATCGAACCCGTGACCATCAGAAATATAACGGTGTGCTAAACCGCTGAACCACAGAGGCTATAAATATAAAAGGGTTAATATTTTAACAAGCAGGAGTTTTTCTTTTGTTTACATTAAGTCGTTAAGTGAAGCAATATACCTATCTCTGAAGACATCATAACTGCCTGGTATATTCGTGGATTATATTGTCACGTACCGCGTTAAATGTGTTAAGAAGACTGACAACGCTCACGTGTGATTCATCACAATGACCCACATCACGAATTAATGTACTGTTGGAAGAAATGTCACGTGATTCATTTACTTACACATACATACATAAAACGGTTAGAGTTTCGACGGTGTAGTCTAATAGTAAGTCCCTGAGCTTATGCATTATAATAATAATCTCAGAACAATTCATATAGCGCATCTAGACCCAAGTTAAGCTAGCTAAAGCTTGTGTTATAGGTACTAGATAACTGATACAAATACATAGATATATAATTTTTTCATAAATACATACATAGAAAACACCCAGACTGATACAAACAATCATACTCATGAATACAAATATTTGGGCCGTGCGAGGAATCGAACCCGCGACCATCGGAAGTAAGGCGAAATGGAAATATGCCCAATAGAGTGTCTAAATGTGTTTATATGAATGCAAAAATAAATGTGTATTGACTGGAACACACCGTGATGCGATTCATTTACCTACACATTCAAAATTACAAAACCGTTTACAGTCCAGCGGACAAGTTACAACACAGCAATAATGTAAACTACTAATGGAATAAAAAGCCAACTACGAAGATATAGGGTGCTTAAAAGTGGCGCAAGTTGCTTCGAGAACTGAAGGTATGGTCACGCTTGGTCTCCTTAACTTATGCTATCATTCTCACAAATAACTTATAAATTATAACAAACTAGTTTACCCGCGCAACTGCATCTGCATCACACTTGACATTTATCATTATAATTCTCCTAATTTACAGAATATCTTTTTAAATTATAGCCTATGTGTTATTCTGACGTATAAGCTATATTACTGTAGTTGTGTTTCATTAAAACCCGTTCAGTAGTTTTTGCATGAAAGAGTAACAAACAAACATCCATCCATCCATACTTATAAACTTTCGCCTAATCATAGTAAGACTATATTTAACAATGAGTTCTTTAAAAAAAATCAGTAACGAAAAGATCACTTCTGACCGCAGAAGAAGTGGATACAAGTAGGTACTATTCGTCGTAAGACATAAAGACAGTTAATACTTATTATTGTTATTTATAACTAAAATATAGAGTATTGTTAAACGCAGCGAAACGAAAATGAATACTGCTCTTAATAATGGAAGAGGAAATTAATATAATTTCCTTACTTCAGAATCTAATAGGTGTAAAGAAACTAAAATAATCCATTAAAACAAAATAGTACAAACCACAAATCTAGTATCGATAAAAAAATAAAAATATAATAAACTAGAAAGAATACTATTGTATTCTGAACCACCACCAGAAACAAAATATTAATTGTCTTTTAGTATTTAATTTAATACTCACGATGTAATTCAGTTTATTTTAAAATATTTACATGAATAATGCTACCAACGTAATACTAAGTTAATACCACTGTAAGTACATTAATATACTGTGTGCTGACTGGACTGAAATAGACAGCAGAATGGTTACTACTTTACAAAGCTTAACTTTTGCTCAAAGATAATCCTACAGCATTTCTTATAATATGAATATCATAAAATTCAGATCAGAGGAAACTATGATCAATTAATGGTGCATTTATATTTATAACATCATCCTAATTTTCACACAATGTATTTCAACTGTTGGCTGCTGTATGAACCGATATAAATGTAAACTAAATAATTAGTATCTAAATTTCATTATTTATAAGCTTAAGTAGTGTGTAAACAATCAGTTCCACATTTATAATAATAATTGGCTGGCTCATCCCTCATACTCGTGAACGGGTGCTGCTTGTGAGGACTCGACTGTTAGGATTACGTCCACTGATTACATTAAGTATTTCCTTTTGGCAAAAATGCAATATTCTATCACGATATTCTTCCTAATAGAATTTAAAAATGAATCTGTTTTTCTGTAGACATGTACAATCTCATGAACTGAAGAACTGAGTTTCTTGTCGGTTCTTCAAAGCAATCCGAACTTACGGTATATGACATATTATAAGAGTCTGTTATAGATCTACATGAGTAAAGGCATTTTGATTTTATTTTATAATTAGGATTAGTACTATAATTAGCACTAATATCTAATTATCGTACATAGACAGTACTCATTCATCTAAGTCTGTATACATCTACTGCTGGATATTAGCCAATTTCCCGATTCCACCATGTACTATTTTTTTTATAAATTCTACTTTAATAAAAAATAATTCAAAGGTTTTTATTTGATCTAAGCTCCATAATTAAGCCCCGAGTGTCAATTAGGCTAAAGTACTTTTATTTTATTAACGTAGGGGGTCTTTAGAAAGTTCTGCATACAACCGTATATAATTTGTCGGTTTCCCGAAATCATAATAATCTGGCCTGATAATAAAGATAACATCTAAACTACTTCAAATACTATGTTGCTTGAAATACTAGTCGTGACCGTTTGGCAAATGGTCATGACCGGGAAAGAGTCGTCAACGTGCCTTTACGAGAATCTCACAACGTTAACAGGCTGAATGAGTAAGGGTAATGACATGGCAGATGTTTGAAATTTGTGTACACTGTATGTATCCGAGTACACATGTTAATCAAGCAATACATGGTTCAATTACAAGTTAGAATATCGGTATGTGTAGTCATTACTATAATATTTAATAATATTGCCGTTATTATAGTAACTTGCGGTAGAGAATGTCCTTGATGACTTGCATTGCGCATAATATTGATACTCTGTTCTTATGAATATTAATTCATTTTGATTTGCGAAGATATTGTAGTATGTTTTTTATTTAATTAGAAATATTGTAAAGAGTCACGTGGACTATAAGCAGATGTGGTGTCCAGTATAACAGATAGATAGTAAATATAGCTCCCAATAGAGCAGCCCCTCGTTCTTAAAAGTCAGTCTCCTGTCTAAATATCTTGGTCAAATGTATCACGCCTTTTCTTTAATCGACGCACGTTTTCGGGTATTGTAAGTTGCCCAGTGAAATTATTCGGGTGCTTGTGTAGTCGTAATTTGTATTTCTTGTCGTAGTCGTTAATTAGATATAAATTAATTGCATACAAAAATAAAAGTGTTATAAAAAGCTTTTGATAAACATAATTTATAATAAAACTTACAAAAAAAATTGATGATATAAAGTTTACATTAAGTAAAATATGAATGGAAAATAAATCAAGCAAATCGAGGTATTCAAAAATAAGAGAACGTAATAGCGACCTAAAATTCAAGAGTTACACATTATTACGTAATGTTGTATTTATTTCAACTCAATTACCATATAATGATAGCCCTGAACAATTAAATCAAATAATGGTAAAAGTTTCTCACGCAGTAATGCAATCCCTGCTGTGTCATTAACTGAACGCAGTCGTTTTGATTTCATATCTCTGCGGACTTAGGTACAGACAGATCGTTTTTTAGATAACAGACTGTTACACTGACAAAAGAAAGTATTCTACTGTATTCTTTCTTTCAGGCACATTTAAAATCGTTCAGATATTTTGATAAAAGATAATAAAAACTTGACAGCCTCGTGGCCTTAAATTTTACTTCCTACTCTTATAGAATACAATGTTCCTAAGTTCGAATGTAGTCGATATAAATAATATGTCTGTCAATTGGACGATAAAAAAAACTAAAAAATATGAGTCCCGACGGTCGAAGCGGATTCGGCCTCTGACACGTTTAATTAAAATATCTTATGATTATATCCAGAGGGCTGTCTTCGCTACGACGTCGTCAGTTAATAATGTCTTTGACTACCCTATCCGCTGCTGGGGTTATGTCAATAATGGAAACCATCACCTCCTAGAAATTCCGTTAATTCCAATTGAATTTTAATTCTCCACAGATGGGCACCTGCGTATACTGGTAACGCAGGCAGTTGCACTATTCCATTAAAACCCATTAAAACACTCTCTGGGAGACTGTACAGTCATGAAGTTATTTATATATTTTTTTTTCCAGTAGGCGTCTGGACTCCAAATATCATAAATCTATAATAAAATCTAGTTACAATAAAACAAACGGACGGATACAAATTTCCGATTGATTGATCCCGTGACGGTCAGTCGAGAAAGTAACGCACGAACGAGCCCAGAACAAATGTGGCAGAATTCGCAATTGTTCCACAAAAGTGAGTTTCCGTAGTATTGTAGCATCTGTTCAGTTAACGGGCGACAATGGTTTTTGCACAACTAGGTCTTGGTTTGTGGTCACGTTTTAGCTTAGCTGTTTTTTCTAACTGCATTATAGAAATATAGGCTCGTTTATTTTAGAATACACACCTATTAAATATCCCACTATTAAGTAATTATCTTAATGTTTATCATAATGTCAAAATAATTATTAAATATCGTTCCGTTGCCTTTAAATTTCATATAAAATACTTAAGTAAAATATCTTTGGTGCCAAAATAAAAATAATAAGTTTAAGTATATATATATAGAGATTATTGAAGACTACTTGAGAGAAAATATATATTGTTATATTTATTATTTAATTGTAATATAATATTGTCTAATTGCATTTATTTGTTTTAAGCATGTATTAATTATTATTTATTGATTTAAAGATAAATAAACAATAAAGACATTGTGTTAAATTTATCTTAGAGGACTAATTTTCTTCTACCCACATTTATTATGAAATTTTATATCCATATCAGGTATAAATAATAAATAATACTGCATCGAATCGATGTTGACTTTTTTATTATTACATTCGGATAATTATATTAATATTCAGGAAAATATTTGTATCAATTTTAAAAAGATACTAGGAAGATGGTTTTTCTATCTGTGTTGTATTTAAAAATAATGATTTTTAATATTTATTACTATTATTAATATTATTTGCTGTGTGTCTGAGCTGTGATATAATTTATTATAAATTTTAAAAAGAAAAAAGGTTGTTTTGCATGTTGAATAGACGGATTGTCTCTGGAAAGACTACCTTTAATAAGATCATATCCATACGTATAATTAAAACATTCATTGCAATAGATAATATCATTTCATTTTTATTTAAATAGATATGTTTTTAATATTTTTCATCTTTAATTATATGTAACTTAATGCGCATAAATTACGAGTGCAATTTTAATTAGTTTATAAATGTGTGTAAGAGTAATCTCCGCAACCACAGAACCACTAGAACGGACTAATAATATATTATGTAGGTTTAATCCTAGCGAATTAAAGTCGGACCCTAGTAAATAATACAGTCAGCGCTTAATTAAACACAGGATTAATGACAATAAAATATTAATTACCTTTTTAGAACTAACTAATGATTACAATTAATTTCCTTCGTACAATATATAATTAGTGTAATGACTGAAATGTATCCACTTAATCGATATTCATATAAATACACTATACAATACAACTACATAGGTATCGCCGGTAAGAATTTAACATTACTTACAAAGAAAATACGGTGTATTAATGATTTGAAAAGTTTGAGGTTAAGTATAGTACAATAAAAATCATATAGAGATAATCAGTTATCTCATAGGTATTGTATGAATCACAAATCACTATCATATAAGTGTTACCAACATAAAAATAATTTATGTAAACATGTTTATTATAATTTGAATGGAATGTGTAACTCATTGACAATAATATAGAATATAATAGAAATAAATATTAATTAATACTAATAATAGTAACTATTTAATATTACAGACAAAGTGATATCAGAAATATAGAACAGTGATAAAGTAAATCCATGGAAATACAAACTTACCTGTTACTGAGGCCAACAAAACTACCAAAGCCGCCACACCTGTCGCTCTACCGCGTCGAGACCTCATCTTGTCTCTTTTTAACACACTATTCGTTTGCGTCCCCGGTAAAACAAGAAAACAGAATTTTAAATTTCGTCTTCTCAACGGTTAGTCTTTGTTTCAAAATAATAAACAATTACACTCGCGTCTCCGTTACACCTTATAGGTACAATATCATCCGATAAAGTTGATAAAGTAATCACAAATGCACAAAAAACGTCTCTACCGCAACGATATAAATGTTTTTTGTAATAATACACTGAAGTTCATCGTGATTTGTATGCTTTTCTTGTTGTTAACTAAGAAATTTGTAGTATGTGAATTGTAAAACTTGTTTCGTACACAACGGAGGAGCTCTGTATGCAACGAGCACACGTCCGACCCACACAAACGCCAGGTTGTACTGTCGCGATAATAGCGACATGCGGCCGCTAGTGGAACTAAAGAGCGTCGGCGTTGCACAAAATAGGAACTAAGTAATGCAAGGATCAAGACAAGTGTAGTTAAACGCAGTCCATTAATCGCTACAGTCTAGACTGGTTATCTCAGTATGGGATCTAGGATCGGGAAGAGATTATTAAAAAAAATAAGAGTCTCGGACTATACAAGACATTTCGATCTCCTTTCACATAAAAGGAAATCGAAAATATTGGATCTTAATTCAGTACCTACGTCGTGAGTTCGTGACCATAACGGCTTCCACAAACTGGCCGTAAATTTGACTTATAATAAGTGTCTGTAATAGACATTCGTTATCTTATTATCTAAGAACATAGATTATTTGGTATTGGGTGGTAACATTATTAAAATGTTGAACCATATCGCCTTACCTATTTACCTACCTACCTATCTTCTACTGGATTGTGTTCTACTGGATATAGTATTATTATGTACAATACCTGTACAATTCACACACACAACGCCATCTGGACTAGCTATCTAAGTAGAGCTGGCGTTATGGATAATAGACAACTGATATAAATACTTAGATATTTATTAATATGTACACATAGAATACACCCAGACCGATACAAAATGAATTCAAATGTTTGTACTGTACGAGAAATTTCATTATTAATATATTATTAATAATAATCTTGTACTACACACATAGCAGATTCATAGGATTCTAAGTGAACATAAATAATTATTAATTATATTAATATATCTGTATATTTCAGGTACCTTATAATTGTAATCGTCGCCTATACCTGTACTACTCCTACCTTACTTTAATACAAATTCTTTCTACTTTACTACTGATGTATTTAGTTAAGAGCAATGATGGCTGGCTCGCCTGTTATACTGATGAACAGGTGCAGCATCTCCGCTCTGATAACTACGAATATTTAATTTGGTCCTTCAAGTAACTATATTTACTTTGGTGAAAATTGCAATTTGGCAGTTTTAATCATACAATATCGTAGAAATGCTGAATATTTATTTAAAAGAGCAACTAGGCAGTTTCTCGTTCTTCTTGCGATGAGTCTGATTTCCGATTGAATGGTAGAAGCAAAATAATATGACTATTCTAAAGTGCTTATATTTAAATAAAGATTATTTTTATCTATTTAAGAACTGCTAATTTAAAATCTTAATCTGATTCACTGTTCGTTAAATTATTAAGTTATGATGTCTTAATATTTATTACTCATTCACGCTTAAATGTTTTAACCGCGTTTAACGGATATGAAAATGATAATAAGTTACTTAAATGGTTAAGTGCTAATGTGAATCTAATTAGGAGACTAATATTATGTAATATGTGCTAATATGATTCGCCGTTGTTACTAGTATTGGATATTAATACCTACTATTTGTTTATTTACTACCTAAGAAATTACTTAAAAAATTTAATATATGTGTTTGCGCCTGTATACCTATTTTCCTTTCCTAACGTCCTCTCCACATCTATCTCTTTCCTTGGCAAGGAATCTGAAAAGGACAGAGATGTTTCGCTCGAGCCCGATCGGCGAGACTCGGGCTGTCGCGCACGTAGTCATTCGGAGATCGTTGAACGGTGGCTATCATAGTTTTTTCATCCGCATTAAAATTAGTATTTTGGACAATATATAAACTGATTTTGTATATTTTTGCATATAGACAATATTTGTGTGTTGTGAAGTGTCATAGTGTGCTGGTGCAGCATCGTACAAGAACGAAAGGACGGCCGGCCTCCGGGAAGAAATCGAGTAATCCAGGTACCTTGCCTCCTTTCATCCTAAAAATCAAATATACAGTCCACTTTCCACTTTCCACTTTCCATTTTTCATTTGCGCATTTTATACACCATTTTTTGGCCACTTCGGCCGGATATTATATAGCCATTTGGTTCTTTCTGCTGCACCCCGCAATTAGTAGTATAATTCAAATAAGCATAATAGGTAGGTACTTCACGCATACCGCGTTATAGCCATCATAAAATCACTTCGAGTTATTCCATTTCGCATCAGTTTGTTACGTATGCATTTATGAATAGTTCAATTATCGCGTATTAGTTGTAGGTAGTTATAAAACTACTACTTGTATTACAATAGAACAATCTCGAATTTTGTTACGCATTTGTTAATTTTAATAGTAGGTATATAGTAATTATAGCAAAATGTCGTTATCCGACTTAGAAATTAAATTAAACAATTTGATCTCAAGAAGGTCAGCTTATTTCGAGCGGGTTCAAAGTATTTATAATTCTGCAAAAAATTTAGTTGACGATGTTTCTATTGAATTGTTTTTATCGAAAGTTGAATCGTTGGATTCTATACGGAACGACTATTTAAGTACGTTGGAATCTATAAACGCTATAGAAACAAGGTTGAAACCTAATCATCAGCCCAGCCATCAGGCTTGGCTGGCATTTGAAGATTTGTATTGTTATATAAAAAGACAGATTACAAAGTTGAATCTGTCACACGATTCTAAACCTAATATATCAGCATCTGAGCCGATTAAGAGTTCTAGACCAAAATTACCAGCCCTCCAAATTCCTGAATTTTCAGGAGATGTGACAGTTTGGAATTTATTTCATTCTACTTTCTTGTCAGCAGTACATAATAACGACTCACTTACTGATTTGGAAAAATTGCATTATCTGTTAGGTAAACTCACGGGGCAGGCTAGGTCTGTATGCGCAGGCTTAACTCCGTGCGCATCCAATTATAGTATTATTTACGAGACATTGGTTAATAGATATGAAGATCTGCGGTTTCAAGCAACAACTTATTTGGATAATATTTTTAACTTAAAACCTATGTCTAGTACAACCGCTGAAAGTCTAGAATCATTCGTTGATAAGTTCGCATCATCTGTTGCGGCCTTAAAAAACCTAAAATTGGATAATTTAGCAGAATTTGTATTTTTATACCTCGCATTAAAACGTTTAGACCCAGATATAGTTCGTTTGTTCGATATGGAATACCGCGGTTCTGTGATACCCAGTTTCGATAGCTTAGTTACATTTTTACGTGAACAAATTAAAATATTGCACAGAACTCCTTTTGTAAAATTACATCAAAATAAGTCCGAACGTGTCGTTCCCAGAATAACTAAACAGACACACACGTATTCTAGTACAACACAGTGTACACGGGCGAATGTAAACAATAATAATATGGTCAAACAGTTTTGTTCTTTATGCAATTCGTCAGTGCCACATGATAATTTGTATAAATGTGCCGCTTTTTGTAATATGTCCCCATACGATCGATATTTATTTGTTAGAGGTCATAGTTACTGTCTAAATTGTTTGAGTAGTAAACATAAAATAGCAAATTGTAATTCTGGTATTAATTGTAAGGTGTGTAATAGAAAACATCATTCGATGTTGCATTTCGTTAGTAACACCGGCAGGCCGTATGCACAAAACGGCCGCGACCGGTCGCTCACCGCACCCGCCGCCGCGCCACTCGCGCCGCTCGCCCCTGCCGCGCCGCCCGCGCCTCTCTCGCCGTATGCGCCGCCGCGTCTCACTGATGCACCGCGCGCATCGCATTATAACTCACAGATAGCGAATACTAGTAACGCGACGGCCGCGGACATTGCGTTATGCAGTACACAACTAGTTAACAAAACCACTCACAATACTATTTTGTTGGCGACCGCACGAGTTATTGTTTACGATGTTTATGGTAGGGAATGTTTGGTTCGCTGTTTATTAGATAACGCTTCGCAAAGTAATTTTATTACTAATAGTACATGTGAAAAATTGGGTTTATGTAACCGACGCAAGACAAATTTATTAGTAAAAGGTATCGGCGGTACGAATAAGGCTGTCGACACATTAGTAAATATTAAAATACACTCCCGATTTAATCGGAATATTTCGTACGAGTTAGATGCATTGGTAGTGGATAGGATTACGGAACGTTTGCCTAATATGACTGTAGATAGGTGCAAGTTGTCTGATTTTGACGTGTTACCATTGGCTGATGACACGTATAGCTGTCCAGGTGACATCGACATGTTATTGGGCGCATCATTGTTTCATCATTTATTGCTTACAAATAAAATTGAAGGTCAGTTAGGTTCTCCCTATGCTTGGGAAACCACGTTGGGATATATTGTTGTAGGACCCGCGCCTGCTACTTTTTGTAACAACACTGTAACGACGTGTTGTGCTATAGTATCGAATTCTCTGGACAATTTAATTAAAAGATTTTGGGATTTAGAGGAGATATACGTACCTCCTATTAAAAGTCCAGAAGATAACGCGTGCGAAAAATATTATAGTAGTACTACAAAACGCGACCCGATCAGTGGTAGGTATATTGTGGCTTTACCATTTTGTAAGGATCCGTCCACACTGGGCGATTCTTATCAGTTGGCTAAAAAACGATTTTTATGTTTGGAACGAAAATTAATTGCTTCACCCGCATTTAAATTAGCTTATGACGATGTCATTCTCGATTATATAGATAAGGGGTACATCTCACCCGCACCTACGTCGGCGTGTGAAGATAAATCGCTTTCATACGTTATACCGCATCATGGAGTGGTTCGTGAGGATAAGACGACCACTAAATTAAGAATTGTTTTAGACGCTAGCGCGAAAACTACTAGTTCCATTTCATTAAATGATATTTTGTTTTGTGGCGAAAATTTACAGGGTAATCTTTTTGATATAATAATTAATTTTCGGTTATTCGCGGTCGCACTGTCCGCAGACGTGCGACAAATGTTTTTGTGCATAGAGGTTCGTGAAGAGGACCGTAAATTTCAACGACTATTGTATCGTTTTTCACCCACCGATCCCATTGTTACCTATCAATTTAATCGTGTTTGCTTTGGTGTTAAATCTAGTCCGTTTCACGCATTGCGTACAATTAAACAGCTCGCTGAGGATGTTGGAGACTCCTTCCCGCATGCTAGGGATGTTTTAGAATTAGGGTTATACATGGACGACGTAGTCCATTCAGTCGACTCAGAGGAAGAAGGGGTAAAATTGTCCACTGAGATGATCGCATTTTTTAAAACAGCTGGTTTCGATTTAGTTAAGTGGACAAGTAATTCGCAAATAGTTCTTAACTCAATTCCTATTTCTCATAGACTCGCGGCGCTTAAGGAGTTTGATGAAACTGACACCCATAAAGTTTTAGGTTTATCTTGGTCGCCTCGCACAGATTTATTTCGCATTCAAATAAACCCGCCTAATGAGCAGTGCACTAAGCGCGCTATATTGTCATGCGTAGCTAGGTTATGGGATCTAATGGGTTTTTTGGGACCTGTGGTTTTATACGCAAAGTTACTTGTGAAACAATTATGGTTATTGAAGTGTGATTGGGATGACGCGCCGCCTGCATCGATAGTAAAACTATGGAGCCAGTACCGTAGTGAATTGCATTTATTAAATAAAATTAGTTTTCCGCGTCATGTTGATATAACGAGAGATAGCGTCGTTACTGTAGTAGGTTTTGCTGATGCCAGCGAAAAGGCATACGGAGCAGTAGTTTATTTGCATGTTAGTAATAATGGAATTAATAGCGTTCACTTGATGTGTTCAAAATCTAGGGTTTCGCCTACCAAAACGGTATCTTTGGCACGGCTAGAGCTGTGCGCCGCATTAGTACTCGCAAAACTCATTAGAATTGTGTGTGACACTTGTAGTAAGCGTCTCACTATTAGCAATGTTATCGCATTTTCTGACTCAACTGTGACACTTTGTTGGATTTATTCGTCGCCCCATAGATGGGATACTTTTGTTGGCAATCGCGTATCTCAGTTGCAGTCTTATTTAGCACCAGATAGTTTCCGTCATGTTTCGGGTATAGACAATCCTGCTGACTGTCTATCGCGCGGATTGACACCCGCACAAATTATCGATCATCCGTTGTGGTTCCATGGTCCACCCTGGTTATCGTCGAGCCCTAGCGAGTGGAAGATAGCGGAGTTCAATCCCACTAGTATATCGAATCCTCCCGAGGAAAAAACGCAAGCATTATTAGTTTCTGAAATCGAACCTAGTTTAATTTTGTTAAAATTAGCAGATCAGTTCTCGTCGTGGTGTAAATTGTTAAGATGTATTGTTTATATTTGTCGTTTTGTTAGACTGCTCCCGCATCGCAAATACATTACCGCATTTGATTTACGCTTCGCGGAGTATAAATTAATTAGGCAATTGCAGAAGTTTCACTTTTCGCATGAAATTAAAGCTATGCAATCTGGTAAACATTGTAGTATCGCATTTCGTAGACTGAAACCATTTTTAGAAAATGGTATTGTACTTGTTGGTGGACGACTTCAGAACTCTGATTTGAGTTATCAAAAACAACACCCTATAGTACTACCGCGTAACGGTCATGTAATGAATTTATTAATCGATTACTTTCACAAAATTCACTGCCACGCTGGCCCTGATTTGTTGATGTCAATTCTTAGAGAAAATTATTGGATATTTTCGGCCCGTAACATTATTCGTAGTCGAATACATAAGTGTAACCGTTGCTTTAGATTGCGCCCTAAACAAGTTTTTCCCGAAATGTCAAATCATCCCGCTTGTCGTGTAACGCCATCCGTTAAAGCATTTATTCATACCGGTACAGATTTTGCTGGTCCAATAAAGGTAACACCGCACCGTGGCCGTGGCATACGTGCGCGTAAAGCGTATATTTGTTTATTTGTGTGTCTAACCACTAGGGCTATTCACATTGAGTTGGCTTCTGACTTAAGCGCAGCTTGTTTTCTATTGGCGTTTAAGCGTTTCTTATCTCGTCGCGGACCAGTAACGCATTTGTATTCGGACAACGGGACGAACTTTATAGGAGCTAGAGGATATTTAGATGAATTGCATAAACTGTTAGTTTCAAAATATTTTAATTCAGAATTTTCGCACGTCTTAGCTGAAAATCGCATTGAATGGCATCTTAATCCCCCAGCGGCCCCACATTTCGGTGGGAACTGGGAATCTAATATCAAGAGTCTGAAGAGTCACCTATATAAAGTAGTAGGAGATCAGATTCTCACTTTTGAGGAGCTTAGCACTGTTCTCACGCAAGTGGAAGCAGTAATGAATAGTCGACCATTGTGTCGCACGTTAACATCGGATCCATCCGAACCGCTTGCTTTAACGCCGGCCCATTTCTTGACATCAACACCATTGAAATATTTGCCTGCACCAACTCTTGGTGGTAATGAAATTGATCTTAATCAACGTCATTCATTACTTACCAAATTAGTACAGTCATTTTGGTCTCGGTGGAGACGTTCATATTTGCATACATTGACAACGCGTCAGAAATGGAATACTCCGTCGAATCCCATAGCAGTGGGCAATGTTGTAATAATTATTATAGATAACGCACCTCCTCTTCATTGGCCTTTGGGTATCATTGAAGAAATTTTTCCCGCGAAAGATGACATTATTAGAATAGCTAGAGTCCGAACTTCATCTGGCTCGTATCTACGACCAGTAGTTCGTCTGTGCCCACTTCCTAATCAGTAAATAGTAAATATAGTTAAGCTCCGTTCTCTTGTTAAATATATTATTAGTTTGGTTAGTATCCTACATTTTAGTTAGTTTGTTTTGTATTTGCTTTTTTTTTTTTTTGAAGGGATCCTTCAAGTGGGGGGGGATGTTTGCGCCTGTATACCTATTTTCCTTTCCTAACGTCCTCTCCACATCTATCTCTTTCCTTGGCAAGGAATCTGAAAAGGACAGAGATGTTTCGCTCGAGCCCGATCGGCGAGACTCGGGCTGTCGCGCACGTAGTCATTCGGAGATCGTTGAACGGTGGCTATCATAGTTTTTTCATCCGCATTAAAATTAGTATTTTGGACAATATATAAACTGATTTTGTATATTTTTGCATATAGACAATATTTGTGTGTTGTGAAGTGTCATAGTGTGCTGGTGCAGCATCGTACAAGAACGAAAGGACGGCCGGCCTCCGGGAAGAAATCGAGTAATCCAGGTACCTTGCCTCCTTTCATCCTAAAAATCAAATATACAGTCCACTTTCCACTTTCCACTTTCCATTTTTCATTTGCGCATTTTATACACCAATATGTAATGGAATTTTGATAGGATGTTATTATCTTAATTAAGTGGACGATACTTAGTACTTATGAAGTTTAGATTTTTATTACTCTACCAGGCTTAAACAGTTACTTAGATTAATAATTGCTAAATTATTTTCATAGTAATAAATAAATAAATAAATAACCATATACAATTAACATAGCGCCATGTAGGCACACGGTAAGCAGAGCTTGTGTTCTGGGTCTAGTACACATACTATATAGATACTTTTTTTTGTATATACATACATAATATACTTAGAAAACATGCAGACCCATACAAACAATCATACTCATGATATAAATGTTTGCGCCGTGCCAGGAATCGAACCATCGAAAATAAAGCAGTATGCTAAACCACTAAACCACCGAGGCCGTCAGTAATGTGGTAATGTCGTGTGGAAATTTATTATATGGCAAAGCAGCTGATATATATAATGTATGTATATTGCAAAAAAAATCCAATTATATAAGTCATGCAATTTATTATATTGGAATTCGTGGTTCATAACTTACTAATATTGTCACTGTCTCTTCACAATATGTATGTATACGCAATATAAAAGAATGTTATGTATATATGCAACAAAATAATTCCTTATTTCTGTGACATTTATTTTTCCCTTTTCGATATATAAAACTGATTTATTTTTCGAAAAAGGAAATCTTAAGAACACTATGTACAAGTACAAAACCGCAGTCCTCAAATTTCATTCAATTAAAATTAGGTCTTATTGGAATGGGGATTAAACTTTACAATGTGATATCAAAAGATATTTTGGATCTACCTTTTAATATTTGAATATTGACTAAAAAATAATAATTACTGTATTTCTTTCTAAAATAATGTGTTCTTGTCAACTGAAGTAGCTAGCCGAACTATAAGATAGATATAATGATAAAACATATGACGTGCGCAAGAGGCCGCATGATCCTGTGTGAATAAATGATTCTGTGTTTGACTTTGACTAATATGAATTTAGTTAGGACACCAATTTGATATTCCATTAAGTGCCCAATACAAATCATTTATTTACTACCTGAAAAATAAATAAAGAAATCCAATATGTATAACTTTAACTTATTTCAAACTATTTTCAAAATCATAGGTAAATAAAACCTTTTTTACGCCTCTGCGCCTCGCCTCTCTCTACAGAAATGGCTTAAATGTGAAAATGGATTTTTGCATTATCCTATTGTTATTCCGAACAACTTACATATAAAGTCGTAAGCATGGCTAGTAAATATATAAAATCCAATAATCCTTCACACAAAATCCTCTTATTATTAAAAATATTAAAATGATGAAAGGTGTGTACATGAATAATTCATAGCACTATCGTACCTCATAAAACCTTTCTGTATCTATATATATAATAAAATGTCACATACCGTTGTTTGTACATTAAAGAAGCCAATACGATAATTATTACAATTTTTGTCTGCCTTGGTGATCTAATGATTTTTACACAAGGCCATACTTCCGATGGTGGCAAGTTCGAGTCCTCGTACGACACAAACATTTGTATTCTTAGGTATGATTATTTGTGTTGGAAATATAAACATTCCTATGTATATTATGAATTTACAAAAAATAACGTATTTAAGTATTTCTACCACTTATCTAGTAGTTACTAGTAACACAATCTCTGCTTTACTTGGGACTAGATGATACTGTGTGAAGTGTGGGGATTATTATTATTGCACACGTATTTCCCAAAAAAAATACATTGCTTAATTTAATACTAGTTTCACCGATATTTAGCTAGAAGTCTAATTTAAAATATGTTTCATTTTAACAAAGGAAAATTCATTCCGTGTGAAGCAAGGGCAGGTCGATAGTATAAATTATAGAAGCCTACTCAGTTCACGTACTCGCCCCGCCACGAGTCGTGACCGTCCCGCTAGATAAATCATAGCCGTTTACACCTAATACCTGTCTAAGCTCTACCTGACCCAAATTGCTTCAATATAAAACCTGGCACTCACAAGCTATCAGAACAGGCGCCTGCCAGACAGATAATTATGTATATGTAACTTCATATATTACTTGAGAAAGTACTATTGTGACTATTATTTTTGTATTGGATAGAAATGAAATGTTTATTGGTTGCTTTAAATATGCAGTGGTATACCAAGTTTTATATACGTCGGTATACATAGAATGATAGACCAACTATTCAAACTAGCATATAGCATTAATGGTTGGTCTCTCACATTTAATCAATACAAACATACAACATGTGTCACTCAGTGGTGTCAAGTATAATAATAATGTTATAAATGTATACTAATTCCAATTGTAATAATAATTACACTACAATTTGAACAAAATAGTACAACAAAATTGGAAATACTTAACTAGCCACTTGCAAACTGAAGTAATTTCTAGAATACTACATGTATTTACATTTCTTTATTTCATATGGAACTAATTTGAAAGTACATTTTGTTCAACAAAGAAAATAATCGAATACTTACTTATAAAACGCATAATATCGCATTAAGTACAAATTAAGAATATATGTATATAACTATATATACTCAACGAGAAATTAAATTTTACTCATAAAATTATTCGAATTAAAACCCATTTAACAATATTAGTAATAATCAAATTAATTAATTACTCAAAAATATCACTGTATAAAAATTAATCCACGGATTACAGTGTAAAGATTCTATTGCCTTAATTGCGAAACAAAGGAGTTTTCTTGTTAGAAAACAAAAATATAGGAAATAATGTAACCTAGTTGTAAGTAACTTTTGATTTTACCAAAATATTGTGTATTACTCTTTCATTGAAAGGATATCGCATTCCACTCGTCTTTACAATTTTATAGATAATATTTTAACCAATATTTGATCCAGAAATTGTATAATTAATATTATAATATAATGTACCTTCTAATGAAAAACACCTCTATATCTGAAAATTATGTTTAGATTATCATATGACATAAACTAACAACTTTCATTCTCAACTTCAATCATAATTATGTATTCAAATATATTGGATTTGAAAACAGTTAGTCAAACTAATCCCAAATTGACGCAGCGGGCAAGAATGAATCCCATTATTCATTTAAATATTGGTTCTTATATTTTCATCACGTCGGCAATTTTTAAACTTTTAGATGCTGTTGTAAACGTTTATAATTATATATTATAGTCCTTAGTTCGCTATAAAGTTATATCATTATTAATTATGAATATTAGAAATGTGTATGCAACTATCAAATAATGGAATACCATATATATAAAGATGGCTGATAGTATCAAAATCTGTTCCTGAAACTATCAGCAAAACTTTGGAGTGTTGATTATTGCTCTTACTGAATTTCATAGCCCTTGTATATTATTTTATTATTTATAAAACTTCCTGTACAAAAATATCGCCGTATATAAATAAATTTTTTCAGACAAAAATAGATTAAGAAAGTTAGATATAAAAGTAAATAAATACAACAAGTTAACACTTATTTCGTCGTGTGCTAATGAAATTATCTATAATATATATATTTCATATAAAACTCTATATTTATAGCATTTATTACTGTGATTTAGTTAGTAGGTATTCCATTGCCACGTAGAACTATTTATTCGATTTTCACCTTTACATTTAATGTTATAAAGGTTCATTAAAGTGTAATGGGATTGGTTCAAGTATGCCACTAATTTGTTAATATGTACTCAAATTACAGTTACTTACGGTTTAATGGAGCCTGCTTTCTCGATCGATTTTACCTTTCCGGTGATATATCCGTTATGAGATTTATGATACTTGGGATCCAGACACTGAAAACTGTTTTTTGATTATATTTCTGAATATAAATCAATGTAATAACTTCATAGCTGTAATCCTATAAAATTCTTATTGTATTTGTAATTCTGTATTCGTTGTAGTTATAGACACTACATCATTATGTTACAAATGAGGTTTCTGGGACCTTATCAGTTAGTATTCATGAGGACCAAGGTCTCATACCTTCGTACTCTATAATTTTACAGTTTACAAGCTCTCGGCATAGAGTTAGAGGTTAGAGGCCTACGCAGAAGACTTTGTACATAGCCTACCTCGTTAAAATCGTGTTATTTAATAGAATTTTCATATAAAATTAATCCAAATATCTATTCGTATTCATTTTTAACAGCCGTAGGCCATTTATATAATAAATATATTACAAAAAATACTTGAACCTTTATTCTGTTGTTACATAAAACATTCCCGTTATAAATAAAATCTAATAAGACTTCTCATTCAAATATTCTACAAAATATTTACAAGACATAAAATAATAAGTATTGTCTGCTTTGTATTCGGTTTTTAATAACATTCTGTGTAAATATTGTATAAAAAATATTTCTTCTTTATTATATTTAGGTCATTCTAAATAAGTGTCACGTGTATATATGTAGATAGATACGAATATTGAATCAATATCTCGGATAGATTTATGCTTTTGACTTGGAAAAAATCACGAACGTATATCGTATAAGAGAATATTAGATACTAATATAAGTATTAGTATCTAATATTCTCTTATCTGTGGTATTAGTAATAGTACTATATAACCTGTGAATACTGGTTTACAGTATTGCCATTTTTTAAGAGTATCTCATGTATATATATATATATTATTATACTGTTTAACAGCTGGTAAGGCAATAGTTTTGTATATTTATCTTTCTACGTATTCAGCAAATATGTAAATGAAATAAACAAGTTTATATTCTTTTAGATTTAAATATAAGGTTTGTTTTCCAAATACAAATATAATGTAAAGTACCGACACTGCAAATGCAAACACAGATGAATTGAATAGCTCTATTTGAAGTTGGTTGAGAGCGAAATTCATTGTCGATTCATGTACCTCTTCAATGTACCTATTTTTTTAACATCCCCAATTTTGTATCGCAAAAGCCATTCCACGTTTTCAATAAATTAATTGAAAAGGGGCTTTGGGCTAGCCCTTGTTTTGTCTGGACAAATACAATGCAAACTCATATTTCAATACTGAACGGTCTATTAAGTTCGACATCTAAAACTCGTTGCCTTTCTATTTTAAATGCTTCAATTTAAGCGTAATCCGCAGCAGTTCCGTATTTTCAATTATTATTTTTGCGGTTTAGTGAATACATTTTTTTATATTAGTACAATACCTAATCTGGTCTATAGGGGATTGTTAATGATATCGACCATTTGCCCCATCGCTACCCTATCAAGTCCCCTATAAGGCACAATAATAATGAATTGACCACGACAGTCTAATTGACCGGACCTCATCCCCATTTCTTCTTCCACTACTTCAGTATTCCATCATCATAACTAATCCCAGAATTATCGAACATAACATGTACAAAACTATACTTACTGTTATAAAATATTATAGACTAAAACTAAGTTTTAAAATAGTAAACCCAGTTAAATAAAAACTGTGTTTGTAGTTTATTGTAATCTATATATATAAAAATTAATCCATCCATTCCCTTGGTCACGGCATCACACGTGAAAAGCTGGTCAGTTTTCACTAATTCTTTCATTGTTGCGTTTGTTATAATCAAGAGAAAATTCTTATAGAAAAAAAATATTTAGACAAGACAACGTCAGCGGGGTCAGCTAGTATATAAGAAAATAAAATTGTACCTGTAGTGGCGTTTGATTTTTTATCAAATACAATTATTCATGCACGTAAAGCTTTACCCGAATTGAGCAATTTGCCTTCTATTGTCCATTAAAAAATGAAAGTTAACGCGTTTCTTACTATAATAGAGCAATTATTCAATCACTAGTCTATAATAAGTGACCTTATTTGAACTCTATGGTAACTTTAACATAGAAGCAGCATGGCTGCAAATAAACGCCGATTATAATACTACGAGTCTGTAAGAAGGACCGATGTAAAATGTTTTATATATATTTAACGAAGCATCTAAACGGATTTAGTCCAAACGAATAATCAAGCACTACTTTTTATAGATGGCTGAACATTTATGACTCTTTTACCTTTTATATAATACTTTTTTAAAAACTTTTTCACGGATGTTTACTATTACATAAACGATGGTAAATATACCATGATAATATTAAAACTCTTGATATTTAGTGTTACAAACTGTCCTGTGGGCTAATTATGTAACACGATATGAAATTGTTTCTGTTGAAGTTGTGATGCAATATGAAATCATTTCAATTTAAAAAATGCGATCAAGTAAGGTCGAATGAGCGCAACATAAATCATTTCTATCGATAAAACACTACTATGAAGTTGCAGCGGAATATTGTTAATCCGACCAATTTAAAAAGTCAGTACATTAGATAGCTTATACCTTTAGAGGGATACATTTTAATTTATTGGGTTGTTACACTAGTTGGTTGATTTGAAACAATTTTTATTGCGTTCAAAAATTACAAAATATACTGCAGCGTTCACTTGTTCTTTTATTTTAATTTTATTAATAGACATTTAATAAAATAAAATAAAGAAAGTCTATTCTATTCTAATGAAAAAATAAGGTTAATAATTTTGAATATAAAAGCATATTTTATACAAACTATTTATAATCATTAATAATATTAATCTAACCTACAAATTAAATTTTCTTTTCTGCTATAGATACCTAGGTAAGTACGTAGGTATCCATATAAATTTAAAATGATATGGGCACATCTTTTTAAATTTGTACATAATTGTAAAAACTTTAAACAAATAAATTTATTTACTTTAAACAAATCACAGAGCATCATAAACGTTGTATTCCGTTCACAGAGCACCGTATTCATTGAAATAGTTTTTTAATTATATTAATATCATAATCAACCCTAATTTTATATTAAACATTTACTCTAGTTAATACAACATTCTATGTGATTTGGGACGAAAATAAAATATCGAATTTGCAACACTGATGTCGTGTTGTGAGTCGTGACAATTTTCCCATTTTAATAAATTTAAAACCTTTTCACGACTTTCTACGTAATATTTAATATAATAAAAATATATGTAATACTGAAAATTACCAAAACAAGATAAATAATGCTGCTAATGCTGATATTTTAAAGATTGTAACCAAAAGAAACACCTTCTAAATTGTTTCTCATAATGTAAAAACCGTTTCAATTCCACGCTGTCATTTCGGCAAAATAGCGATTACGTGACGTTGCAACGAGGTTACTAAATCGACATTCGATAGAAATAATTTTTATCGATACGTAAAGTTGCGTTTACGTTGCAATGCTAGTTGACAGCGTCAAATGGCGTCTATATGATCGCATTATTGACAGATGACGTCATTTTCACTACGTTACATACGAAAATCGTTGCGAACGAAGTTACATAATTAGCCCACTGGTCACGAGTACTTTAACCGAAACAGCTTCGAAATATCAGGAGCTCTTTAATAATAGTATTATGGTAAATATATCTTTTATAGTAATATTACCACAATATATAATATACAATATGAATAGATTATAAAAATATAATTGCTAATAAATATATTTCCTTTAAATTTAGAACACACACAAATACAAATTGTAAGTTGTGTGTGTTCTAAATTTAAGCTATGTATTATTATGTTATGTGTGCTACAGCTTTTCGATAATAAATAAATAATCAATATCAGACTATTATATCAAAAATTACGTTACAAGGTACTTTTATCCTTCAAATTAATATTCAGTAAGTTAGGAGTTAAAATAGTGTATTAATTTGAATCCTTCTCCTATAAATCGTCTTACTCTGTGTTATAAATTGAACCGTTTACTAGATCGTTGTGTTTTATTATAGAACTTTTATTATATTAAGTTTTTACCGCTACTTTATCTTTCTTCTTTCTTTCTTTCTTATTATGAAAAATAATATAACCGTTCTTGTAATATGATTATATTACAAGATTGGTTATATTATTTAATATTATTTTTATTCTATCATCTCATTAAATTTCATTATGCTGTCTATGCATAAAAAGGTAATAAACTTTCCTATTTATAATATAAATATGAATTATATAGTATAAAAAACCCTAAACTCTAATTACAATAACTATAAATTATTATTGATACGATTATAGATAATTTAATTCACTTTCCATAATCGCTACTGTGTTATTGATGTTTTCATACTCTGCAACCAGGAAAACTGGATAAAATGAATTTATTTCGGTCAATACGGTAGCTTAGTAACCCTATTTAACACCGAATCTGAGCGCCCCTGCTTACGTCCCGCCGTATTACTTGCAGTCCACTGCGCTTATCTGGATCGGAGGATATCGTTAAGGAAAGGTGGGCGAAATGTTATTACAAAATTCTAAATAGAGCAATATACGTAAGCCGTGCGTGAAATTCGAATATGCCAGAATACGCGACGTAAATCCGAGTAATGATATTCCGTATTTGTAAATGTTTTTGATGCGTTAAATTGAATTTATTAATTTAACAAATACGTGCGTAGATTGTTGAATAAGATGGTTTGCTGTTTTTGTACAATTAATTTAACATTTGTACTAAAGCAATGAGTTACTTTAGAAATAACCAAACTTCAGTGATAAACAACAATTTTTTAGTTACATTCACAAAAATGAGCTCACTAAATATATAAACTACTTTATTTACTAGTACAAGGATTGTCCTTTAGTAATTTTTATTTTCAGTAAAATAATAATCAATATGGTGTTTATTACTAAAGTTTATTTAACTTTTTTAGAGTAAAGTCGCCGGTTAAACTAATTTTATCCTGTTAATATTATCACCGCAAAAGTTACTGTACGGATTTTGATGAAACTTTACACTAATGTAACTTATACATCAGAATAACATATAGGCCATAAATTTCACGTGGGTGAAACCGCGGGCACAGCTAGTAATTCATAATTCAATATAGTTAAGAAATTTTTACGCGTGTCTTCATTGAATTGAAAGAAGTAAAATTTAAAGACCTTCTCATATATAAATACACTTATTTTCATCTAAAATTTCATTTACAAATCAACTATCAGTCATCCCGTGAACATGACCAATGGCTGCCAAAACAAAGCTTAACTTACATTTATAAAACACAGGTCGTTAATCTTCGCTGTAGTAGTTTTGCATTTTCTGCACAGTTGTAAATAAATTTCTATGATTTATGTACGAGCATAGTGTTATTCAATTCTAATGTTGATACCGGCGATTGCACTTGGTATAGTTTCAAATTCATCTTTATCAAAGAGTGACTACGAATACGTTTAGACTTCCACATTTCAGATATCCAAAGTATGTTGTATCCTAACGACCCAGTACATGGTGATCTAGACTTTGTTTGTTTGTTTTTACCCGAAACGACCGTTTGTTTATTGTAGCTTGAATTACAAATAAACTGATGGCCCATCTGATATAAGTTTGCACCCTCCGCATATACATATTTGCCATATATGCATGAGCAATACACTGCACAACGGCTGTCATGTCATTATACGAAAATTAATAAATTAATTAAGTTGCAGTTGCTGTAATCTTTCTTTCTCGATTATTAATATAGTTAGATGGGTCTAAATTCGAATAATTCTTTTGGTTAATATAGAAAAATATATAATAACGTAAATATAAAAAGTCTTATTACCACGCTTTATTCTACGTTTCGACTAGATTGCACTGGCCACGGTCGGCGATGTAAATGTCGATAGGTGTCAATAGTTTATTCAACTACCATCACTAAATTGTCAAAACATCATCCATTCACAGGATTCGTACATTTAATAATCGATGTTACCCACCCTTGTTTAAATTTCTTAAAGCTGTTAATCCTAACGGGATCCACCTTCTCCATGAAAGGGTAACTGCCGTAACATTTATGAACATTGTGTAACAGAGTGAAGAATAAACCTTCCAGTAGGACAATTTTTAGAGCATGCAATTGCACGCAGTATCTTAATAATAATAATAATATGATCGGGTCTAGATGTTTTTCTGACTTCTGACAGCGTTTTTCATTCCGAGTTCAGCTAGTTAGTCAATTCCAAGTTCAGTCAGTTAAAGCTTGTGATATGTTTACTAGATAGCTAATACAAATACATAGATAAAATGATAAAAATACATTTTTAAATACTTATATAATATATCTAGATAACACCCAGACCGATACAAACAATCATATGTTATGATGAATACACATGTTTGTGACGTGCGAGAAATCAAACCCGCGACCATCGGATTAAACCTCTAATCCGATGGTCGCGCTAAACCTCTAAACCACCGAGACGCTCAGTAATTTGTCCTTATATTAAGCATATGATGGGTAATCGCAGATAATATAAGTATAGTTGTAAATTTTTGACAACTGCGATTTTCTCTTTCGCTCTATTAGCTATCGAACGGTTTCATTTGAGTATAATGACTACTACAATTTCATACTGTAATTTGTTATTCAGATGTACACAATAAATTTACGAGAGTCAATTCAGTAATAATTCACCATTCTAACACATTTCAACAACATTCCTTCAGAAACAACATTTGCTATTTTATGACTGTATTTTGTTGTTACTTTACAGTACAATAAATTATTACCAATAAAGCGCATGTTAATTATTCAAGTGAATTATTGACAGTAAAAAGTCACGTTTCAAATTCCATGTGAGGAATTGAGGCTGTCTTACGATGACTCACAAAAGTTCGTCGACCCATCTCTAGACAAAGAATAACAAAACGTCTCAACGCTGGGGTGGTTTTAGTAATAAATCAAGAAATGTCATAAATATAGTACTCTCCCCTTAGGGTACGAAGTGTCGCATTTTCCAAGTCATAACGCGCGATGCGGTGCAGTTCTAGAAATGCGGTATTGGGGTGGTTCTGTATCGGGTTTTCGAATTCCTGTTGCACTCAATTAAGTTTGGAAGTCGTATATTCTAATAAAGTTTATTAGTGCCGATTGGTCTTATTTATATCTTCGCATTTTAGGGCGCCGTTCCGACTAATAGAGTGTTAACGATGAATAATTACGTTTTCTTCTGAGATTTTTATTCTGCGCACTCTTGTAAGACTCATATATATATAGAGCCGTGTATAGTAGTAACAAAGTAAACCTACTTTGTTTGTACCGTTAGTAGTACACAATACGTAATCCGAAATTGTCTTGGTATTTTTAGATCATTCATATATAAAGTAAAATATATGTACATACTACATACCAGAACTATAAATAAGTGCCTATTATAATTCCTTATTAGTACTAAAATATTATATTTTTCTTTTAAATTATTAAAGAGGCAAAAAGATAAATTTAGATTTATCTTTTTGCCTCTTTAATAATTTAAAAGATATTTTTCGAATATCCCGTATTATCATGGCATTGGTTCTATATATAAGAATTTTTAAATAATAAAAGTTGATTGTTACTATGTATTTAATTAACATTTACATAATATATTAATACAAACAAGTAGCTACCAGCTCTCGGGTCACAAGTAAGTCACAAGTATAAAAAAGTTGATAGAAATATTTAACAATATTTACTATATACATATTAAGATGATGATAGTTAGATTGAGCTCCTGAACAGTTGACGTTGCCTTGAAATAATTAAATATCATGTTACAACGATAGACTTTACCCTGTCTCTCAGCTCATACTGTAACATTCTATATCTATATCTTGTATATCTTTTCTATATAGTTGTATTATATGTCAAGTATAAATAATATTATATTGAGAACAATAAAGAAAAATTGAGTTTTAATTTCACTGCCTAATAGCACCTTAGTATCGAAAACTGAAAGACACAGAGAACTGAAATCGGTAAGACTGAGGTACCCAAGCAGACGACTTCTTACAACCATCTGGTGCTGGCTCTGGTGGTTTACACTACTAAAGGTAGCATAAACGTAAAACAAGATGCCATTTATTGTATATTTTCTATATTTTGTTCAGTACATAAACTGTGAACATATGCACTTCTCATGCGTTACGATTGCATGACTCATCAGAGTGGAACTCGACTTCGCACGATGCAACTTTGCGATAGAAATCGGTAAGGCAAGTAAGGTAATAACTACCCAGGTGAATCGCACAAAATTCTATCACTAGTAAAAAGGCTTTTACTCCATCGTAATCTTCGAGCATCTACAAATTATCTCGGTTGGCTGTACTTTCTCTTTGTTCAATTCACAATATTATAACTTTGGGTCGCCTGAACCAGTGGAGCATACTTTCTTCAATAAATCGATTAAGCTTTAATTAGAATGGGCCATTATATTAGTTTTTTAATAATAAGTAACCAATTTAAATGAAATTTTGCTTAATCTTGTATTACAATCAATGCGTAGCTAGGTCGAGAATACCTACTAAAATCGTAATAATATAATTAAATATTTGTAATACCATATAAAAAGTCAAAATCTAAAAGAGAAATTTAAAATCAGACTATTATGACAAATATGGGAGGGAGTTGTAATGTTATTACTTTTCATTTTACATCATACCTACATTGAAAGCGACACAGAATAAAAATATACTGAATAACATTTTAACATAGGATTTTTAAATTTCTAGTTCTAATTTCATATCGTCTCCGCATAAATCTTTCGCAGAAAAAGAAAATATATTTTTTCATTCATTATATTATGTCTTTTTCATCACGTTTGAGCGCCAGGATATATAAATATTGTCATAAAGATCAGACTTATCAAGTCATAATAAGTTTGTAGAAAATTTAAATAACAAAACTTAACATAACAACATATATTAGGACTATTACTAACCTTTCTTATTAATAATCTATCGACGGAACTTTTTGAATCTGATATAAAAAATAAGAAAGGGGCTAGCTATTAGGGTCTATACACACTCAGATTTTATGTAATTAAATTCGTTTCATTACATCAACAGCTTAAAATTATATTTCGGTAAGCCCTCGATGTCCCCGGTTGACGCTCGATTATCGATTGTAACACTCCATTATTCACATTTCTTTTTCACCTCACGTTGAAAGCGTTGCGGCTGCGAGTATAGCTTTAAATCATTCAAATTGCCTCAGTGACAGCTCTTGCCAGAAGCCCTTGACAGCTTGTATTGTTTACTAGTTGCATCCCGCGGTACTGTTCACGTGAAATTGACGAACTCGGTGGTCTAGCGGTAAAGCATACCGTTTGATTTCCAATGGTCGTGGGTTCCATTCCTCGCACGTTACAAACATTTGAATTCATAAGTATGATTGTTTGTATCGGTCTGGGTGTTTTCTATTATGTATGTATTTACAAAAACGTATCAAACGTAATCAGCGGTAATCATTTACCATCAGATTGGCCGTATGCTTGTTTGCCACCATAGTAGTATAAAAAAATAAAATGTAAGTATTTATATCAGTTACCTAGTATCCATAACTGAAGCTCTGCTTACCTTAAGACTAGATGGCGCTGTGTGAATTGTTCAAGCATATTAATTATTAATTAGTGTAGTACGTGTAGTACGTGTGTGTATCTTATAAAAAGTTCACACGCATAAAACATTGGAATTTGTGTAACAGTTTAAACTTATTTCAAAGGAAGAAAAAATATTAAGTGCATATAAAAACAATGGAAACATAAAGTAACTAAAACGCAACAAAACAATTTTTTATATTTTAAGCACCAAAATAACTCCACTCAGCTTTATCGCCTGTTGTATGCGAACATGAACACGGTTTTTAGTGGTGCCAACATGGATAAAAATGACCACTCAATAATAACTAAAAAACAAATGAAATATGTAAGACAAATTAAACTCTTGGCACAAATTACAATGTAAAACTGTATAGGACTAATTAAGAACAAAAAATATATTAACTATTGAAATTTAATTAATGAATATTTTACGTTCACATTTATAATATTTTACAGAAACTTTACCACAAGGACGTTACCTATTTATTCCTACAGCAAAAGTCATTAATATCCAAATTCCAAATACTATCAGATAACGCTACTCAAGGAAATAAAAGCAAATTCATTAACCATATAAGTTGCTAACAGCAAATAATCAGGCGTTTATCAACATCGTGCATCTAACAGAATAAATTTCGTGACCTTGATGTAGAAAGCAAAGCCTTTTTAATAACTCGCCTGTATATTGGGGTAAATTAATATTCTAAGAACCATTTGTTCTTAATTTCCTACAAGAAACGCAATTTCCGTTCTAGCTTAGTACCTAATGAGTATGTAAAGAATTTAGAAGTAGGCACCTACTTAACAGCATTGAATGAACTTATTTCTTTTTCTAAATGCGTTAAAGTTTTAGCGTAAACGTACAACCTTTTTTATGTAAATGACAAAAAAGCTGACAGCTCACCTGATGGTAACCGTCGCCTATATACTATATACATGCCTGCGACACCACTTATGCTTTATCATACCTGAGGACTACATTGTCATGCCTCTTATCATGTAATCTTTTTAAAAAGATGGTATAAAACTCATATTCCGAAAAGTATTATGTGTACTTATAAATCAGTGTCACAGTCTATTTGAAAGCTAATTTAATTCACGTTTAATTAATTTTCTTTAACAAAAAGTAATCAACATTAACAATTTGTTACTAAAAATGATTTGGTTTTTTTCAAGCTATCTTCATTTTAAAGAGTGTATAAACTTTCAGTTTTTTTATCTATTTTAATGCTGAAGCCGTAATTAGCCTTTACTGCTTCACCGGACGAAAATAGGGGCAAACGCAGAGGGCTCCCCAAATTCACGAAAGGTATTATGGAATGGCTGAAGATCATCTCCCGCGACTTCAGTGAGAGCACCGCTAGGGCTACGAATCACGGCTCAAGCCGTCGTGATGTCAGTCACCTTTTGACTTTCTGTTAATATATAAATAATTATACTTTAAGAAATACAAATATCGCTATCATAGTAACCTGGTGCTCTCTAAACATATATAACGTTAACTTAAATAAGGGTTGGTATTTCAGCGGTTTCAGTCACGCGAGACTTTACACGAAATGCTTCCGACCTACTGCGAATAAGGGTCGACGCCCATTCGGGTCAATGTCGGTGAAAATAGAATCAGTCAAAAAGGGATCCTGCTTTGTTGACAAATACATTAACATTTAAAAATTTGCACTATCTATTTACCATATACCTATACACAATATGGAATAATATTAACTAATAATTGATTGACAATTAACATTCGCTTAATAAGTTTTTTGTCTCATATAGGTTATTACAGCCAAACAAAGTCCAGAATTAAGAAATAGTACTTTGCTATATACATTATAATTAGAATTTTCAAAATAATACTATATTTTGAATTCACTTCTACTGTAAACTACTAAACGCACAAATTCGTACGCGTGGTAAAAAGTTACTAAGTAACTTTTTCTTTGTGGGCCACTAAAAATAAAACAAATGCCATATTTTAGCGTAAACTAGTTATATACAACACATCAGTAAAATGCGCAATCAAGTCGGTTAAGCCGATTCTAAAATTATATAAATATATGTTACAACTAAAACATTTTAATATATAATTTATAGACACGGGTCGTATTCAATTTTATTATAATTATTTCTATCATTCATATCAATTTTATTATAAGAATCGAGTTTTCAGTAAACATACATTCCTAATTTCATAATTATATTATATTTTGAATTTAGAATGTCCTAATGAAAATATTGACATTATAATTTTCCTAAAACGAAAATATTTTTATTTTCCATTTATACTCATCTACATATCTAGTTTTTTTTTTTTAATTCTGTCATAGAAAGATCATAGAAAGGCTCCGAGAAACCAGGATTCAAATTCCTGCTTTCCCGGAGCATTTCTGTCTTCATCCACTATGACGTCTATTCATCTGCTCATACAGATAGTTCATATTATTTGTCAATGCAAGTACTATTTTAATCTTATATTATTAAAAAAATGTTCATAATATTTACTGCGCATTGTATAGGTATGTAACGTAGGCGGTTTCATCTAAAAATTATTACGGTATATTCCGGCGCCGCGCCGCCGTACTTTTTACGTGGTCCTTATTACGTATTTGTAAGCTTCAACAAAGCTCTTTATTTACGGATAAATATAAAAATCCTGCCCATCCGGTTTAGGTAGTACGTTCGCTAAGGCTTTACTTGTAACGCTATTAGGTCATAAGGTCATTAAGGAATGATTTAATAAGGCAACTTCATAACTAAGTATATATGAACGAATATATTTGTATACAAAACCTAACGACCTAATTCGGGATATTGACAATGGTTTGTTACATGTCAGAAATGACTAAATGTATGGAACAAAAATTAGTGATTTGAAATACCACATTTTAAAAATAAAATGCAACAAAATTTCATTTCAATAGCATTATTGACTGCGATAAGAAAAAATAACCTAACGACTGTAAACTCAAATCGGTAATCAGAGGCATTGTAAGAGTTTAACGTTGTAGCAATGCAACAATGCCTATAATTTAGTATTTGAATTCCGATGGTGAGCTTACTGCGGTCTAACGAATTAATTTGAGTTGTGTTTCAATCACCAGAAATTTAAAAAGTAATATAAATTAACACAAACTAAACTATAACAGACTATCCTTCCTTAGTTATCTTCTAGGTGATCTAATTGGTGGTGAATTCAAACCTGAGCGATACTTTGTGTAGAATTTCATGTAGCTCAGACAATATAACTTAGAGCATATACAAAACAAAACACTCGAGTGCAATAAAAAAGCAACTTCTTTTTTGAACTCGGTTGAAATGTTCACAAACAGAATATATCCGTCTTGTAGTTCATTTACAAATGCAAGGTGTAAACCAATTTTCTACGCTAGCAGATTACAGATCTCACTCGACAACTTCTCACAGACTCATGAATATGCAAGTTATAACGGCAACAGGAGTTGCTCATACAAACTTATATTATATGGATACAAGACCACACACACTGTGGCAAAGTGGCGCTGGTCCTCTGTAACTTTGTCATAGTAGTGAATTAATTCACGTCTCATAATAATAATGTATATGCATTATAATATAATAATAATCTCATAATAAAATAATACTCTAAGGACAATTTACACAGCATCCAAGTTAAGCTAGTTAAAATTTCTGATATGGATACTAGATTTTTTTTCGTAAATACATACATACAATAGAGAAATTCTAGACCAATACAAACAATCATACTCATGAATACAAATGTTTGGGCCGCGCGAGGAGTTGAACTCACGACCATCGGAAGTAAGACGGTACCGGTGTACTAGACCACCAAGACGCATTAATGTTTATAAATATCATGTCACAATGCAAACTCCTCCGAAACGCTTTGAACAATTTTTTTTTAATAATCTAAGAATAGGCTATTTTTGTACCTCAAGGTGATAAGGGTGACCTAGAATTAATATATATGGCAATACAACGTTTGTTGGGTCACGTAGTATACTAGTTCATTCATTCATAATTTAAAACCCACGCTGTTGTTGGTGGAGCTTTTGGCACTTCCTACACTGGTACTCCTATATGTAATAGTATAAAATAATAATCCTACTGTATATTAATAGTAAGCAAAATTGTTACTTAATATAATGATAGTATTATTATTAGTACATTTCTTTATACATATTGAAAATAGAAGTTTTCTGTTTAACTATTGTTCTTTTATATACACTTCTATCACGTATATATAAACGTCTGATTGCATATCTCTTTTTCTATCATTTATAATTACTAAAATAATACTAATAATGTTGACTTTATACGTTTAATTGCGGCATGACAGTGAAACGGCTAACTATAGAGGTATGACATCTTAATATATTTCTTCATGCGTTGTGCATGAAGGATATCAGATATCACGTGATGACGTGTATCAGTGATCCTGTAGAATACATCACAGATATTACACAATGACGGTGTCAAGTAACATATACGTAACAGTTGCTGCTTTTCATCAGGTGAGTCATCAGTCTACTTAATATTTCATTTACAGAAAAAAGAACTTTAATCCATGTTTATAGAATGATGCTTCAGGTTACGCCAACACTACGCCAGTATTATTTCGATATAAAAGTATTTTCTCGAAGTTTTTGAAGAACTATTTTTATCACATAGACCCGCAGCGATGTTGCCGAGTTTAGTAAGTGATTATATAAATATTTTATACAATCTATACTTTCTATGTCTATACTTTCGTGAAGAAGCATCCTTGAATTTTCTGGAAATAAAACTTTATTGCGAGAAAAGTGTATTTTTATTTTCGCACGCTACCTTCCATGATTCGCTGCAATAAATTAGAACTGACGGTAATCTATAATTATATGAAGACTTGCTTCTTTATACAGACTTGTCCTACTCGACTGACAGACTCTGTTGGTATAATACAGCCTAAAGTATCAGCACTGGAAAATTCAAAATCAATTAATTTACACATACCTATTTAAAAAGGAAAGGGATTATTATTATCTTCAGATATACAGTCGGACAGTTGCGGCTGAGGTCTACAATACTTCTAGAATACTGATCTTGGTCATATATTCAATTGGTCTGAACAGAACTTAAACGATTCGTCAGTTAAATATCGAATTAGCCTATCGTTAATTCGATATTTACCTCATTTCATATTCATCCCATCTTCCATTAATACCCCGCCAGAGAATACCATTTTTTAAAGGAATGCTAAATGGTGTGCTCTCATGCGCTAATGGCATCGCTATCGGGGCACCAGTGGAGGATTATTATTCTGGCATATTCACCAAGAATTTAACATGTTTTCCTGGAGGTACCATGTGGAGGTCAAACCTATGGATTAATAACCCCATTGCTAGCAATGATGGACATTACTAACAATCTCCTTCCCATACGCTGGGGTATACCATTAGCACAGGCGTAAGCACCATTCCATAACCAAAAAATTCATACCACGTTTCACGAATTTCAAATACAGCATACTTGAAGTACAGAAAGAAAAAATGTACAAATAAAAAAAATGGTGCCGCAAAGGTGAAGAGGCAATGAACTTGGCATAAAGCTACAGATAAACCGGCTCAGTTATTCTGTTGGTTCCTTTAATTAATTAATTTGATTAAGATCTGATCAGAAGTTTTGAGTTATCTATCTGTACATATAATAAAAGAGGTCGAATTTCTGTGCATTAGAAAAAATCGCCAAAAACCAAGTCAGAGGGATGTTAGCAGTGAAATAGAACACATTTAGATTTTTTCAAATTTATTGTTTCTCTATCTGTTTGTCAGTTTGTACAGGCTAATGTCCGAAACTGTTGGACTGATTTAAATGAAATTTTGCATGGGGGTAGCTTATATTATGATTGATAATCTAAAAAACATCTTAAAGAGTTCTCGTCATTAATAATGCGATTGAAGCAAGCATATAAGCGTTGATATGAAATGTAACTACGATATAGAAGTTCGCTAACAAGATTTTAACAATATTCCTATATTTCACGCTACAATAATTTCTAATACGTATAAATCCATTTGTTACATCATTGCACACATCGTTCCATTGTCGTATACAGGGTGTTTCTATTCGTCACGCGTTTTGCCGTACTCTAAACCAGTCATAATCAACCTTCGGGCTGTAAACATTATATTGTGTACAAGTAACACAAGTCGACCAGGTTAGTCTATGTCTGTATGTCTTTTTTTTAAACGAAATACCTACTGAAGTAAGATACGATAATATTAAAATATTTTAATACCAATGTAAGGTTGATTTAATTAATTGGACAATTACTACAAAAATTGGTCATAATAAAAATTAAATAAATAATAACCCCTAACAATTTAAGGCAAAGTGAAGCGGTGTGATAATCTACCGTATTAACATACCATACTCCGACACCGTTATCGATTAATAAAATTAATTATTATTTTTGATCATTAAGTCTAAACAAATATTATAAAAAGGAAAATTTTTATTTTTAATTCTAATGAATAAAAGAAGAAATACATAAGCAATTTTATAAATTTGTTTTACTTATATAAATCTACGTTACGAGTGTATAACTTAAAAAATAATGATTGGATGTGTGAACCAGGGCGGGCGCTAGTCCATACAAATGCATACTTAATACTATAAATGCGAATTACGTCTGTTTGTCTAATTGTTACCTTTCCATGAATACAAGAACTGCTAAATCATAAAACGGATCTTTTGAAATTCAATTTGAAAATAGTTTGTTTATCACGAGGACCGACATAGACAATCTTTAAGAAAGAGCAGACGGAGTCGCTGGGAATAGCTAGCAACTAATACGCCTATGGGTTGTACCTATCTACCTATTATCAATACTACCTTTCTTCAGAATACCTGCAATTGACTACGAGATCACAATCGATAGACGTGTCCGTGACTTTGTTTCTTTTTTTTAAATAAAAAAGAAACAGTCTACTTCCATCCTCCTGATCTATACGTTTGTTACATTTTAGGACTTTAATGATTTCTGTTGTGTAAGTATACTGTCTGCAACAAACATATAGACACACTCTCAAATTTATAATGTTACTACTTACCAGGCTTCGCACTGTTATACATATATTATATATTCATACATACCTTACTCTTGAATGATTCTATCTGTTCCTAAGAACTCCATTAAAATCCGTTTTTTTATTAATAATGGGATTGCGCTTAGTTGCGTTGAATAGTTTGAAAGTTCTAAGCGAACAGATAGTGAAAGCGACTACATTTTACACACTGTAAAAATTACGAAAGCGTGCTTTACGAATGTACTCGATACTATAGTACGTATAAGAAATGCTAAATATGCCTTTATTTATTTTTTAGTTTAACCTAGTTAAATTTCGACTATCAGAATGCTAGCGATTTTATTTATTACATTACCTTGTGGGTCGCATGCATTACTGAATGCGACCTAAATAGGTAGCGGGCTTTTACCAAGTTGAGTATTACTGCAGTAAGCTGTATTGTATTCCCCTATCCTGATCAGATACGAAACGGTTATTTTATTGCACACTGTCGTTTATATGTTAAAAGCGATGTCACGACGTTTGACACGTGTTTAGCATTCGACTTAACTGCTATTGTCCTGGCCCATTTAGGGGAAAATGTGCATTGTATTGTTCAACAATATCTATTCACGGTTTTGCGATTATCTCATATTATATTAAACAAGGTGAAGTGAAGAATATTTGATATCATGAGAATTTTAAAAATATAGCCTTTATATATATCTTTAAAACTACGCAACAGATTTTGAAGCGATTTTTTTTTAGTAGATAGTGTGATTCAAGAGGAAGGTTTATATGTATAATACATGTACACTCGGGTGAAATCGGAACGAGTAGCTAAAGTAAATATATAAAAACAGTTATATAGAGCCACAAAAAAGAACAAGAAGACGTAACGGATTCTTTATTATCATTAAAAATTATTAAAGAATTTCATTAGAAAGAATTTGTTAAAGTAAGCCAAATGCTAAGCCCTTATAATTCTGCAAAAAGCCTTACAATAAATTCTTATCTTTCTTTTCTTCTTTTTTGGATACAACACAGGGCCATATAGTCTCACGGTAAGAGAGCTTGTGTTATGGGTACTAGATAACTGATATAAATACTTACATTTTTATTTTTTTAATATATACATAGAATACAGCTAGACAAACAATCATATTCACGAATACAAATATTTCACCGTGCAAGGAATCGAACCCGCGACCATCGGAAGTAAAGCAGTGTGCTAAACTGCTAGATCACCGAGGCCGAGTTCACAATAAATTGATAAATATTGACAATAATTCTACAAACATAATACGTCGTAATCACGTAGTATACCTATACTATGTCACTTGATCATAAACTTGATCTTCTTATTGTGAGCTGCTGATATACTTTTTGTTATTAAATGTAAAGCCAATATGTCAGCACCACGTGCTCACTGACTGACACTTATCATATTGCCTGACATGCCACTGACAGGGAGCCGTGCGACTCGACAATGCATTGTCAGGATTTAGTTGTGCATTTCAAAGAGCAATCTAGCGAAAGGGGACGTTCAGCAAAAAATGAATTGGCCCCTATTTAATTATAAGTATTTAACTTTGCAATAATAGCAAGACGTATAAACAATCATGCATTCTCTATAATACGGAAGTTAATATGTCGGAAAAGACTGTATTTGTTAAGGAAGTTAAATTTAATCATTTAATTTAGTTACTCCTAGATTTGCAGGTAATAGCAATGGTAATGATCAAGATTATATACCCAATATTACTTGATCTAAATGTTTTTACCTTGATCCATCAATTAATCAATTTATTCAATCTATCATCATAAATGTATTGAATATTTTTTTAATTCTAATTCAATTTGTTTAGGAGATACAATACGGGCTTAATTTTTTTCAATTTTTGTTTAGAATAACAAATCATTTATTGAAATAAATTTAATTTAAGCACTTTTAAATAGTCATAACAATTTGTTTTTTATCTACCATTCGTTCGGAAAGCTGTCACGTCACAAGAAGAACGAGCAAGAAACTTTCTTAATTTTAATGCCTTTTTTTTTTGAGTTTTTTTTTTATAGTTATAGCTAATAAATATTTTGTTCTTTGCATTAATTAAAGAAAAGAAATACATGATTACATAAGACACTTAAATGTTCATTTCATATACTTGTTTTACACCAAACTCATTTTGCATTTTGCACATTAATGTTATGAAGTCTGGGATCTGATACCGAGGAAATAAATTAGAGATCTAGGAATAACTCACTCTCCTAGTTCTAGAATCGATTAGGCAAACAGTTCATGTGTGTGCACTAATGTATTTGATTCTGCTCCCGCTGATTGCTCGCCGCTTGATGTTTAACTGGCGGTAGGTATACCCGTAGATGAAAGAACTAATTTAAGTTTACAGCTTCGATGGTATAACGGTTCAGCACCACCGCCTTACTTCCGTCGCGGGTTCGAGTCCTCGCACGATACAAAGATTTATACTCATGAGTATGATTGTTTGTATCGGTCTGGGTGTTATCTATGTATAACACCCAGACCGATATGTATGTATTGACCATATATGTATGTATTTACAAAAAATATATATATCTATGTATTTGAATCACTTGTCTATTATTCATAACACAAGGTCTAACTAGCTTAACTTGGGACTAGATGGCGCTGCTATTCTATTCTACCAACATATTTGTAAATTGTTGGTAAACATATTACTTTCATATCTATCCATGTCATCTTTTAAGGAGTAAGTACTTTTTCTGCATACGACTATTCGGTGCTTATATTCTAGTGCAAAATAAAGTCTATATTGGACCATTGGATTTACATTTTTTTTTATTAGTCTATTTGTGCTTAACCATAGATAAAATATTTGTAATTTATATACAGTATACTTGGTCTGGCGAACGTATTTTATTATAAAAATAATCGTAGAATAATTTGATCATTACCATATAAATACTTAAAACTTCCAGTACAAAGTACCAATATTTTTTTGTTCTAAGTTATAGTAAAAGCAATAAGTATCGTATTTATCTGTACACCAAACAATCAAATCCATTTAACATTTTTTTTATTTAAACCATTTAAACGCGATTAAATAATATCCACACATATATATATCAGATTTCATATTTATAATATTGGTAAAATTATGAAAATCCAATACTTTTAGCTATTTGACTACTGAACCTTAAATAATGTTTGTAAAGCAAATGTTACATAACAAAAGTCTAAAAATGAATACAATTCTATTCCAATACTGACCTACATTGGTTGCTCTGAATATTATTTCATTTGTTATAATACAATTCATCTAAACAACAATGCCTTACGGAAATAACAACAATGTTATCTAAAGGTTACATTAACGCTTTTAACCTCAATTTTCCATTCAATTTATATACGTCATTAAAATTGTTAAAGGTCTATCAACTTGTAATAGAAAATATTGACGTCATCTCATCTTAATTCCAATCTTTCAAGATCTGTAATATAAACGTTTGAAACTTGAATTTAATTAAAACCTTCCATTTCCAATTTAACAAAATGTATTACTTGTTATACTGTTATTGACTGCAAATTTATATATAAACTAACTTCCAAAAAAGAGACTTAAAACATTTATAATGTAACTAGATGTTCCCGCTACTTCGTCCGCGTGGAGTTTAACTTTATTTTTCTAAAATAAAAGTTCTAAAATAAAGAACTAAAATTTATTTTGTTCGTCTTAATTTATTCGTTACGTTAGGTACTGATAGGTTCAAACTAATACATTTACAGCCTGCATCATCCCTTATTTTATCCCTATGGGGGTTGAATTTATCAAAATCCTATTTAAACAAACGTCTTCATCAGTAGCTCCAATTTTTAATTTCAGTTCAATCAGTCGAAAATCTATCGTTTATATTACAGATCTAACAAGATTTATATTGTATAAATCTTGTTAGATTTTCGACTGAAACTTTCATCCCGTATTTTATCCCCTTGGGGGTAGAATTAATCAAAATCCTTTCTTAGTGGATGCCTACGTCATAACATGTACCTGTATGCCAAATTTCAGCCCAAACCGTCCAGTGGTTTGGGCTGTGCGTTGATAGATCACTATGTCTGTCAGTCGCCTTTGAGTTATATATATTTAGATATTTAATACAATAGTTATAAATAGCTATATTCCATTCTTACTTATATCCTAGATATACACTATCAAAATCGTTTGTTAGACTAATTAGACTGTTAAACAGCCAAAAATAGTAAGTCTATCAAAACTAAAATGTGTAACATACGTTAATTTTGTAACGTAATTTTGCTGATTATACCGTGTAAAGCCGTGACCGACAGATAGTAACAAAGTTACTTTTTACCTTAATTGACACAAGTAAACCTGCTCATTATAGCTAGTACAAATAAAGGTAAAAGAAGAGAACAGGTAATGAATTGTTCGTGTCTGATTTGCGAGCTTGAACTTATCTCGAGCTAACTCGGTTACCCAATAAAATTGTTGGGAGCGAACTCAGCGAACGCCGCTTCCAAGATTATACGCAGTCGTTCCTTTATTTACAAGGTGTGTGCTGAAGATAATTTAAGATTTTCTACAATAACTACATTTTGTACGACAAAGTCGACTTCGTGACAAATTTAGTAAATATAGAACTCCCACTGTCGGTATTGACAAATATATCGCGTGGTATTCATATATAAAAATATTGTTGATTTGGAAAATATGTTTAGATCGATCTCAAACTAACAAAATAGACAAGAGAGAAATACTACATGCAATAAAACGAAACTATACTAAAAACTCGTTACTTGTCCATGCAAACATTTAACCACAGAATCACTGAACGTTTGACAAGTTGTTGTCAATATTTGTTAATATTTTATCAATATTGTTAAAACTTAACGATGCATATAGTTTTGTAAATACAGCAAATTTATTATCTTCCACGTACAAACTCAATTGAATTATACTGTCTATATAATGTTATTATCTATATATAATAAGCGACATCTAAATAATTTAAAGTTAAATAACACCCATAACGTAGTTTTTAAAATTGTTATTAATTTTAAAAACTACGTTATGGGTGTCCAACAAGTCAGAGTATAAAATTTATACAACACTGATTTTACGGGCATAATTTCAATCTACGCGACTTCACAAGCCAGCTTCGTCCTGAAATATTGCTTTTTAAAATAAATTCTATTGTAGGTGCCCTATTCTACACCGTTTGGATTCAACACACAGTGCTCGCAGAAGTAAAATGACATAAGTTACAATTTCTCCATTTTATATTCGAAATCTAAAACAGTCGAGCGTTATTATTACGTTATGAAGAAACGTTCGCAGTATGCAAAATATAATTTAACTGCCAGACACAGTTTTGCATATTTAAATTCATATTAAAATTTTAAAGTAGTGCTTCAGTAATTGTGATTCATATAACTTAATATATATTAATTACAATCCTTACTAATATTATAAATGCGAAAGTAACTCTGTCTGTCTGTCTGTCTGTCTGTCTCGCTTTCACGCCAAAACTACTGAACCGATTTAAATGAAATTTAGTACGCAGATAGTCTAGACGCCGAGGAAGGACATAGGCTACTTTTTAATGCGTAAAAAGGGTTGTAAGGGGTTCAAAATGGAAATACAAGGTTATCTTTATGCGGTTGAATACTTATTCGTCATCTTTACATTTCACTAGCTAACAACCAATCAACACATCGCGTGCGTTTGCGCCATTCGCCATCTTTTCATTTCACTAGCTAACAACCAATCAACACAACGCGTGCATTTGCGCCAATAAGGTATCCATCACAGAGAACAAAATCACAGATAACATAATGTAAAACGAAAGATCTTGCCGAAAACATGACGTTGACGTTTAGCGAAAATATTGTTTTTTGACACTTTTTTATGATAAAATCGTATATCGTGTGTATGTGTTTTTTCTTTAAACCTGAAATTGGCCGATTGCGAGACAAATTTGGAGATTTTTTTTATTAATTTGTTTTACGGCTCTGGATACAAATCCTGTTTTTTACAATATAAATTACAAAAATTAAAGTCAATGTCCAATCTCAAAAAATAATAAATGTCAATGTTGTTTCTCTGTTCTGACGAACTTATTAAAAACAAAACTTAATAACAATCACAATTTCTTCACATTTTATTATTTTCATTTTTTAAATAATGTTGTGGTGTGGCACTATCCGAAATTAAATTATTTACCCATTTTTGTAGGTTATACAGAAATAATGTGTGGGTGTTTATTTAAAAAGCATTAACACAAAAATAATAAAGTATAGCTATTAATAAATATATGGTTGTTGTATCAAATTAGAATTTTCTTATTTTTCACTAAAATAAAAACTAACTGCCTTTTTTATAAAATAAATGACTTTTTCATTGTGTCATATATTATGAAACTATTTAAATTATTTAGCTGATTGTAAGAAACAAAATGTTGGTTTGTAGATTAATATTGTAAAATTACTATTTGTACGGAAACGATAAAAATATATTTTTGTGCTGTGACAAAAATCAATATTATAAATGCGAAAGTAACTCTGTCTGTCTGTCTCGCTTTCACGCCAAAACTACTGAACCGATTTGAATGAAATTTGGTATACAGATAGTCTAGACCCTGAGAACGGACATAAGCTACTTTTTAATGCGAAAAAATGGTTGTAAGGGGTTAAAAGGGGGGATGAAAGAATGTATGGAAGAATCGTCATTTTTGAAGCTAGAAGCTTGAAACTTATTTTTGAGGCTGTTGATTAAATATAAATAAAAATGACATTCAATGTTTGTAAAAAATTACCCTTAAGGGGGTAAAGTAAAATAGGGGATGCAAGTTTTTATGTAAATTCGTCATTTTGGAAGCTAGAAGCTTGAAACTTATTGTTGAGACTGTTGATTAAATATAAATACATATGACATTCATTGTTTGTAAAAAAATTACCCTTAAGGGGGTAAAATAAAATAGGGGATGCAAGTTTTTATGTAAAATCGTCATTTTTTAAGCTAGAGGCTTGAAACTTATTTTTGAGGCTGTTGATTAAATATAAATAAATATGACATTCATTGTTTGTAAAAAAATTACCCTTAAAGGGGCAAAATAAAATAGGGGATGCAAGTTTTTATGCAACATCGTCATTTTTGAAGCTAGAAGCTTGAAACTTATTTATGAGGCTGTTGATTAAATATAAATAAATATGACATTCATTGTTTGTAAAAAAAGTACCCTTAAGGGGGTAAAATAAAATAGGGGATGATAGTTATTATGTAAATTCGTAATTTTTGAAACTAGAACGATGAAACTATTTTCATAGGTTCTTCTGGGGTAGATTTCTAAATACCCCACTAATATTATAACTGTGAAAGTAACTCTGTTTGTCTTTCTGTCAGTCTTACGCTCCAAAACAAAACAAAAATTTAAATGAAATTTGGTACACAGTTAGTTTACACCCGGACAAAGAATATAGGGTACTTTTGAATGTGAAAAAAGGATTGTAAGGGGGTTGCAATGGTACGCTGTATGGAAGAATCGTCATTTTTTAAAACTAGAAGTTTGAGACTCATTTTTAGGCTCTTGTTTAAATATCAATAAATATGACATTCAATGTTTGTAAAATTTTTACTCTTAGGGGGGTTAGTAAAATAAAATAGGGAATGAAAGTTATTGTGGAAATTTGCTGTTTGTGTGGTTGTGGAAGCTAGAACGATTAAACTTTTTTCTTTGTCTTTTTAGAGTTAGTTTATTAAATACCTTACTGATATTATAAATGTGAAAGTAACTTTGTCTGTTTGTCTCGCTTACACGCCAAAAATACTGAACCGATTTAAATTGAAATTTGAAACAGACATAGATAGATTAGATCCTGAGAAAGGACATAGGTTACTTTTTAATGTGAAAAAGGGTTACAAGAGGATTGAAAGGGTAGATCCAAGGTCTTATAGATGTATCGTCATGTTTAAAGGTAGAAGCTTGAAATTTATTTTTTAGCCTATTGATTAAATATTTATTTTTATTTTTTATCATTTTTTAAGCTAAAATGATGAAACTTATTTATTTGACTTATATTGTGTTAATTGAGTTAAATATTTTTTCATTATTTACGCGGACGAAGTCGCGGGTACAGCTAGTTATAATATATAATAATAATATAAAGATAATAATACATAGATAACTACCTCCTATATACATGATTAGCACAATGAATAGAATATACATTGTGACAAGAATAGAACTTCCCATGATTTCTTGCCATTCCCAAGGGCTAAGTTTTGTTTTTGTTTCACTTCTGTTGTGTTTTATTTTTCATTGTACATGTATATTAATAGATATTTCGCACTTCAGCCGCGATATGATGGCAAAAGTTTTAATTGGTTAATGTGTTTCTCTGGAGGGGATGCTAAATTACGCCTATATAAATACATATGTATGTATTCTACCTAAAGACTAAGTAGTTATGCTGCCATGCCCTACAATTTATCTCATATATCATATTATACATAGTATCATATATCAATTTTGAAACAGCTTACAAAGCTAAAACTGCTGGTGGACGAATATGGTGAAAAAGAGGTCGCAGATAACTTAGTAACAGTCTCATTTATAACATCTATACCTAAATGTATTACCAAATATAATTACTGACTTATGTATATCTATTTACAGTAGTCTCTTTACACGTTAGGTTATAAAAACACAGGTTAATTTCCTTGAAAGAAATAATAATGGAAGCAAAGGAAATGCTTAAAGTATACCTAATAAGTTTATTTCAACTTTGGTAATATACTCTCGTAAGTAGGTACGAGTACAAAATTAATATTTATCAGAATGAAAGCATTCAGTACAAAACTTCTTTGAAATGTGGAAGTTATTCTCCTATAGAAGATGTAGAAATTGAACTTTGACATACGAGTATGATATGTAGTACTGTAAAAGAGTGATACACTAAGAAAAAGCAATGGTTACTGGTTAATTGTAATATAAAAATGTTAAATATAATCGATAAATGTGTTAATCACTGCCTCGTTGTACCTAAACTATTTATCAGACTATCAATTTAAGTATAATCTCAATACTTATAACTTGTAAATATACTTAGATAAAATGCTACCAAGAATAATGGTGTAATTTATATTTTAGTTACTCATAATACATTTGATTTTTAAGAAATATATAAGGGTATGTATTACTTATGACATGACACTAGTATACATACACTATTTATAAACTTATTTATCTTCTTTTAATCTATAATTTTAAATGCATGAGTGTATGGTATTCAAACTCAACGTACAATTTATCATAACTATTATTTCTATATCGGGGGATTTGGCTAGAACATTTGTATGCATTACGCCGTAAAATTAAATCTTCTACCCTCCTACCCGACTGCTCACTAGTTTCTTAATGGATTGACAAACCTTTATTTATGTCACTAAGTTAAATTTACTGATATCCGACGTAAAATTTAATCACATATTATATCGATTTAGAAAAGATAGATGCCTTTTTTGGAAAATTTTCGGAACCGCTTTTATTGATAAATTCATGTCTGAAGGAATATACTTATATTGAGTTCTTTTTTAAGTATACTGAAAAAAGTCGTCTGCACCTATTTAAGCCGTCAAGCAGATTGCTTTGTAAGCTGTATTCCGGTTGTAGTGTGCCATTAGGCAGTGCAATTACAGGATAAGGAGCATAACGTCTAGTCCTCTGAAATGATAACGCATGAGTGGCCTCTAGGCATTCGCATGATAACGTGATGTACACAGTACTTTTCATGTATATAGGCGGTAAACATTACCATCAGGTCATCAGCTTGTTTGCCATTCCAATTATATAAAAAAAATACTCAAGCTATTTGACCGATCCATTGCCCAAATCGTACGTACCAGAAACAGCTACCCGCTATCTATCAGTTTTCAAAGCAAAGAAAACACGTTTATCCGTTTCGGTACTAAAATACCACGTTCCGTCGCACAAAGGGTCAAACTTACGCAAGGGCTGTTTTCGCCGAAAGTAAAATATTGGGCGCCTTTTACTCATGACGGCTTAGATTTAGGCATGTCGTCTTTAACTTTTAAACTAATAGGTAGAGTAGAATAGATTCGTGTAGGTACCACGGTTACTAGATTTCTTTCAGATGGCGGTCAACTTGTTTGCTATTCCACTGTATATAATAAATAATATCTCAGGACAATTCACACAGCGCCATCTAGTTCCAAGCTATGCAATTCTTATACTATAACTATAGATACTAGACGACTGATAGAAATACATAAATAATTTTTTTTTAAATACATGCATAATGTACATTAGGAATACCCAGACCGATACATACAATTATAGTCATAATACAAATGTTTGTACCGTGCGAAGAAGTTTGTACCATTGAAGGCAAAACGGTGTGCTAAACCACTAAACCACCGAGACCATCACAATTGTACCGTGCGAGAAATCGAACCCGCATCCAAAGGAAGTAAGGCGAAGTGCTAAACCGCCAGAGCTACCGCTAAATTCACGATACTCGGTCATTTATGTATCACGAAGCTGGAACACACAGCCACGTTATTGAAACGTCGCAAAATCCACTTAGTTTTATGAGTTGGAAAATGCGATATGACGCTACAGTAGGGCGGGACGACGTGTGATTATACGGGACAAGATTTTCTCACTCGGTCTCCATGGTAACGGCGTTCAAGAAGGTGAAGATTGTTTTATTTATAAGTATCAGAAGGATAATATTAAAGAAGATCACAAATGTTTTTATGTTGAGGCGGTAAATGTAAACTGCTTTTTTATACTTTTTTTTATGTAATTGAAATATACAATATATACACAAACGGAACTATGGACACCACGTTATTATGGCCTTGATACCACGTTAACATTCCGGAGTACTATGACGTAATTTCATCTTCAACCAAAATACATGCAAGCTACTTATCATCTCAAGTAGGTGAGGTTCAGGTACCCACATAGACAACTTTTTACAAAGTCTACCTGAGTCAACACATTTGTGTCAACAAATAGTGCAGTACATTACTAATTTCTTATTAATTAACGATATATTATATATATCGTTATATTATCTGCTGTTTCTCGAGGTCTTCGTATAGTTTATTTTTTCTGAAATAAAAGCTTCACAATAGTCGATCTCAACCATATAGTCGTGAAAAGGTATCAAACAAACAGACAAACAGCTTTAATTTCCCATTTATATCTTTTATTCTTATTTTAGATTGATATGGATTTTTTCACGAGAACGGATATATTGTTTAGTTCTAAATAATACAGACAAAGTCGCGAGTATCAGTTAGTTAACAATAAAGGAAACCAACTTAAGTAAGTATGTATATCATTTTAAAAGCCGTATTCGGTGCACTTACCCTAAATGTCATTTGGCAAAGGAGCCTGCGCCCCAATGTTTCTTAACAATTAAATTCTTATGGAACTGTACCAAATCAACTTAACTACTCTCGTAAGTGCGTCGCGGATGCTGTGTAAACACATTTAGCGATTGATGTTGTGTAGTCCCTTTAAATTAAGTTATAAAAAGAAATAAGACGGTGATAATGTGCTTTCTTCAGTTTATTAAGTTATTAAGGCCCATTAGTGAATTAGATTTATTATGTACTTAGGAATTAAAATAAAAATTAAATCATCTGACATTTAAAATTTTATACGTAAGATGTACATCTTATCATGTATAAAATTCTCGTGTCACAATGTTAGTTATCATACTCCTACGAAACGGCTTGACCGATAAATTTATTAAATAGACTAAATATGCACATTAGATTTTATTAAATTTAATGTGCATATTTAGTAAGTCTGAGAATCGGCTACTATATATTTTTATACCCTAGTGATAAGAGTTGTCCACCCTTAACATTGTTTTAGAATATTTTTTTTTTTAATTTCCAAATATACCACAAATTTTGTTTTATTATCACAGTATTCTTTAAATTAACATAGCTAACATATTTTATTATAAAGATTATTCACATACATAGTTAAAAAGTTAAATAAAGTGAAAGGAGACAAGTCGATGCTTCACGTCTTTAGTTATATTTGTCCCTTCCCACGCATGAGAGACAGTATAAAATATAGTTATTTTCGTTTGCATTGACAAAGAGTTCTTCAAGTTACCATTTGGATGGAAATAGATAAACAAATTTATTCTAGCGATTCATGTGTAATAATAAAATTAAGTCAAATCAAAATATCTCTACTTATGTAGGTCTATTACAGAGACATACAAGACCGTCATATCTGCAGTCCCTGTGGAATATAGTAACTATAGTTTGAGCCGAGACAAACTAACAAGAATCACTGCTCTATAATTCTTTTCAAATAAGATTGTACATAATATTGTTTTTGTTTTACGTTTTCTTTGTGTGCATTTTTATTGTGTACTTAGTTTATTTTTAACGTGGCAGTAATTCATATACTACACAGTTAATTTTCATTTTATAATAAACAGCTGATTCAAATAAGATTGTACATAATTTTGTTTTAATATTACGTTTTCTGCGTGTACATTTTTAACAGTTTCCGAATTTCCTAATTAATACAATTTATATCTTTTGTGCAGTCCTTTAATAATATGATATTTTTTTATTATATTTATTAAAATACTAGCTGAGCCTGCGACTTCGTGCCCATACAGCATGGTATTCGGGAAACGATGAGAATAATATACATGTGGGTGCATCCATTTTATTCTCATCGTTTATGATATTCTGATATTAACGCATATAAACACATAGACAAATATCCAGACATACAAAAAATTACTTATGTACTTTTACAAAACAGTACCCGTATCTTATATTTAAATATTTAATTTGGGTTCTTTAATAAGACGTTACGAGCCTCGTATAAAATATTAAACTTAATGCCATAAATAATACAGCCTACAAATCCGATAAAAGGGGAAGTAAAATTACGGGGCATCACCTAGTCTCGAACACCTGACTCGGCTTAGCCGTATGATCTATACACCCATTCGTTACAATTTGATGCGAGCACTACCCACGTTGAACTATAAATTTATTACAAGCACATAGCTACATGTTTTGCAGCAAACCACAAACTCTAAGCCAGTCATGTCAAAGATATGGCCCGCGGGCCATGTCAGAGATACGGCTCGCGGGCCGCATATTATATGACAATAATTATTTATTTATTTACTCTTTATTGCACCAGAAGAAGATTACAAAGAACATAAACAGATAGTGAGTTATAAGGCACAAAAGGCGTCTTGACGCGTAAGCAATCTCTTCCAGACAACATTTGGGTAGAGGAGAGAAGACAGAAAGTGGTAGATAGCGCAAGAATAGACTAGAGAAATAAAAAGGTATAGCAATACTAATCAATAATAATTTAAGTAATAATATATATTTTAATATAATAGTATGTAATATAATATAATACTATAATTCCTTTATAATAAAACCATGATCTAGGCTGCACCGTAAGCTACAAATTTTTCAACGTGTAGTTTCGTATTAAATATGTAATATTATTTCATTAATTATAAGAACCTGCCTCCATCGCGAAGCTGTCAAAGGTGTAGTTGTGATCAACAAACGTAATTTAATAAATAAATACACATTTTTTAAGTCCCTCTCAGCTGTGTTATAATTCGCATCTGATCCACGGATTGTATTTATCAGATCTGCAATCGCAATATGATTTTTAACAACCGTATACTACATATATAATTAAACAAACAGTACGTTTTTTTATTTGAATCTGGCACGCTTACCCATTCTATATTTAATATATGGCCCTATGCAAAGTTGAATTTGACACCTCTGCTCTAAGCACATTGGTTTCAGAGTTCGCAAACATTTTGTATAAATTTGTTATATGCTTGTGTACTGTCAAACAAAACAAAACTCGGTTATATTCTACACTTTATGACGGGTTATTAAAATTTGAAATGTATTTAATTCTATACAAATATTTTTGTATTTATACATCCTTAGTCCCAGTCGTCCTAGTAAACGTCTAGTCTTATTGGATACATTCATATGCATTGGATTGATATTGGATTTGCTTCCAATTCACTTTATAGTATAATACTGGCTTAGGCTTATCTTATACTATACTCGTAGATGATTTCTATGAATTAATGTAATTTAGAGAATATAGAGATAAAATAATTAATACAATTTTAATAATGGAATTAAGGTTAGAATTTTTATTATTTAATGTGGTCAAATATTTCTAACTATACTGTAAGAGCTTATATAACGATAGATAAATAATAATAATATTACTTTACTACGGTCGCGGTACTCTAGCGGTTTAGCACATTGCTTTACTTCCGATGGTCGCGGGCTAATTCCTCGCACAATGCAAACATTTGTATTCATGAGTTGTTTGTATTGATCAAGGTTTTTCTATATATATTATGTTATGTATCTACTTACAAAAAAAATGGTATTTTTATCAGTTGTCTAGCACCCATAACACCATACCTAGGGATTTCATAGCGCTGTGTAAATTCTACAGGGTTCTTATTATTCTTCGAATGCGATAATGTGGCTGTCTATTTGTTACCCTTTTAGGACTAAACGCCTTCACACACCTTAAAATTTGACGTTACCGATGTAAGATACGACGAAGGACACGCGCCAGCATTTGTCGTAGATAAAGCTAATGATGTCGTGCGTAATAGGTAATTAGTATTAAACCAATATACAAATTAGCAATTATATAATTGACAGAGTAAAAATAAAACTAGAGTAAGTCAAACAAACTCGACGCAAAGAGGAACATTAAAGTTTTTAACATTCAACTGCAGACTATAGCAAACATTTCTCTAATGTCAATAAAAGTTTCATAATGTACCGCATTCATTTATTAAAAACGTTATATAAAAAAAAAACAGTTTACGTACGTTACGTGTAAGTAGCATATACTTCTATGTATTTTTCTATAGCAAAATTCAATGATAGATATCCGTTTGCACTAAACTCATTGCTGCTGGCAGCTTGTCGACTATTTTAAAATATATTTAGTTCCTCTTACAAAGTTCCTTTTACAAATATTATATTATATTGATACCTGTTTTTTATACATCACTTTTGACTATTTCTCTGTGTAATTTAATTTCTTTTAATTATACATATTTATTGCAATTTATTCAGTATTTTCATAATAGTTGTTATGAAGTGGAAAACTCCAGTCTCACTCATGTACAAAATAAAAATAACATTGATTTTTATAGCTATGTTTATACTACTTGAATTTAATTAAATTGTTAAGTTTGCACGCGAGGCGAGAGTCTCTATAGTACTCTGAATAAGACTTCCGGATGAAGCCGAAACAATTTCTGCTAAAAGACTAAAACATAGTAAATTCGTTAAATTCGTACATAGTTATAAAAATAATTATGTAAAAGTTAAAATTGAGTTTAAAAATAATTCATTTAGTATAAATTATTACAAATGCAAAAGAGTATCTGTTTGTTACATATTTATGACTACACGACTGACCGAAATTTGTGAAGATATTAAAGATAAAATAAGAATATTATAAGGAAGACTTATATTTAAAAAAAATACAGACGATGTCACGGAAACCGCTGATCCCTATGCATGTACGAATATGTGTTGTACATATTTATAAAAGGATCATTATGTTGATTGATAAATATCAAATCTATCTACCTACCACTACATAAAACTTATAAACGCTATCTTGTTACAGGTAAGCTACACTACTGTACATTTGTATCACAAAACAACGTAATCAGTTTCATTCCACAATATATTTCATTTTGTTCAACAGTCCCCGTAACTGTTTAGCATATTACACGATTTACAAAGCACTAGAATGTGTATTGGGTAAAGTTTCAAATTCGACTCGAAACTAAATTTTAAACATACTCAACTAAAATCGGCTCGTCGCAAAGTGAGCCTTAGGACTGTACCGCACTCGAATACACCGTAGGTAATCCCGAACTCCCGTACATTGTTTATGAACTAGTTTAACTGATACGCCAAATAAATTTTGAAATTGTATTTACACAATGAATGTGCATTAATATGTAACGTACTTTCTAACACTTTTAATTTAATCAATACATGTATATACTAGCTGACCAGGAAAATGTTGGTTTACCGTATAATTTGTGTAATTTACAATGTATACCTATGTGACTATAAAAATGAGGGTTGGTAATAGAAGGGTGAAAATTTAGGTTTATATATATTTTAAGCTACATAGTAAAGAAATAAAAAATAAAATGTTGTATAACAAACTTTTAGGTGCCCACTTTTAACACTGAGAGGTATAAAAATTAGATAGCAACCAATTCTAGGACATACCGAGTATACATATAAAACTTCATCAAGTCTTATTATTTCGGAGATGGCATCTAACTGTGACACGAGATTTTTTTATATAAGAAAATAATAACTAACACCGCGAAATCCGTTCCGCATCAAAATTAAATATGTCAAAGGTTTTTTGCTTGACAGGTAACAGATGTTTATATGGCAAAATATAATCGTTGTTTTTACTATTTTACATGCAATTTCTTCATATTTTATCACCGTTTAAACCTTTCCTGGATTTCCACGAATATTTCAAGACTAAAATTAGCCAAATCGGTTCAGCCGTTCTCGAGTTTTAGCGAGACTAAAGAACAGCAATTCATTTATAGATATCTTTTTTTTTTATTATAACAATCATAAATAGTAAGACTTTAATATGCATTTTTACTTTGTTGATAACCTCAACAAAGTAAACAACTTTTTTTTATTTCTATATAGATGGACGTCTAATAATAAAATAATTTGCTTAAAAAACATTCGCAGGTAAAGTTACACACTTAATACAAAGTGGCTGCAACATTGTAGTATTTACTCGAAAGCACTTTAGATAAACGACCATATCAAATAACCGATCAACAATAATACTCAAATGTCTTACTCAATTTCTTGGACTGTTTTATATTACGCCTCAGGAATAATACCAGTAGAATATAGCTGAAACCAAACCCGCACAAGAACTTATAGAACGGCTGAAGGTCACTCCTGCCTAACGGATACGACTTTAATCTGAGGGCTCTGCTAGGGGTTCGAATCTCGGCACAGACTGTCGTAATTTCGATCCCGTTTGAATTGGACGAGAGATCGATTAGACGGGGGACGAGGGATCGATCAAGTCCACATTACGCTAGGTGTCTTTACTCAATCGCGGAGCAAAACTACCGTTCTATAGTAAATTTGTTTGTTATCGAGGTTTGCATCACCAGAGAGACAGTGAAATATAAATTGACATAAGTAGGTTTTTTAGTCAGATTCGAACATACAACCTGTGTGGCCTAAATCTAGCAGTAAACCACTAGGTCGCGACGCTCTCAATACCAGTAATACATTGTAATAAAACATCAGGATGAGAATTCTTGATGTATCCATTTAAAAGATGAGCGTTGCTCAATGTGGGTAGACATGGCGGTCGCTCTAGATTCAGTGTAGTCACTTTTCATCGTTATTTTATGTTTGCTACGTGGAACGTAGCAATGCCGAGCACTTTAGCTTGAAACACGTCCGTAACTTCAGATGTTTACGATTTTCTTTTTGATATAACGATGTACATAAGAAGACAAATTGTAATGTAAAATTTCCTGACATTAGTTCAATGTAAATGTTTAAAACTGTCTTAAAATGAAGTCCAAGGCTTTCGGCCTCTTGTGCATATCAAATCTTTTATTATTATGCCTACTGGTTAGAAATAAAAATAGAATTAAATGTAAATCTGTGTTAATCCAGTATGATAATATTATGATTCAACTATATCTCAAATTTCATACAAATCCATTAAACATGTTTGCCTGAGTAAGTACCAAACATCTTTACAAACTTTCACATTTCTAATATACAAGGATAGCTGAATACAACAATGTAATCGCATCGCATTACTTTAACTGAGATATTTCATTACGTCAGTTCGGGATCGAGTGGGAATCTGTGCAGATTTTTTGTCGACTCTCGGCGAGGACAAAGCTCTCGCCTAATGTACCGGAAATCACATTTTCCTTGATAAAAACTATGTGGAGTCTGAGACGAGGCGATTTCGGTGCAATATTGAACATTTTGGTTGTTCATAAGTATATCACGAAATTATATATGAAGTAATATATCACTTAGATTTTTTGTTATTGTAATCACACAGCGTCGTGATCTAGTTTAATTTTAGTTTACCAACGTACCTGTTTCAGAACTCAGAAGCCATGACTTTAAATCTGGATACGTACAATACAATTTATATTTGATACAAACGCCGATATTCAATTAAAGATGGTGATGGGTTCGTTCTATGTCATATCAGATGTAAATATAAGTACCCAGCGAAATGTAGATACGTATGACCACGACGTCAATAATTGATAATACCTCAGACTACCCTATCCAGAATAGCCGTGATTGTTGATAAATTCGAAGCGATTTTCGCATGTTGTTACAAATATGTTTCTATAATAATCATAATCATACATGAGTATGTTGATTTACCAAGAACCATTTACAATGATGGCACGTTCCGGTGATTGCTGTCAAATATTTTATTCAAATACGTTTTCATAGCAAATATATATACTTAAAATGGAAAAGCAAATAAGAAGACACGTGAAGATTTCACTGAAATATCAACAAAACGCCGCCCCCTGTTTGCTTTAAGCGTAAAGTAAAAGCAATCGCGAAGGGCGATGTCCTTATTGACTAAAGACGCTGTTGCAACGTTGGAATATTAAAAATAAATCCTTTCATAAAGCAACTGGCAACAGAAATAAGCATCTCTAATTGAAATTAGAAAAACAAACATTAAAAAAGAAGTCAGAATGACAAAATGCTTACAATGAGTGCCAGGATTATTATGAAAAAATCATAGCATCACTTTACTATATCGTTACTCTACACTTTATTAATTGGTACTTAATATATAACTAAATCTCATTAGTAAGTAATTAAATTAATCCATTTAATGATGAATATATGAAGCTACTACCGGAATAGAATAACTTTAAAGTACTAATATACATAAACTAAATTTTTAATTTGTAATATTAATAAGATTAACATTTTTATGTATTTCAGAATGAAGTAAGGCCAGATAAATATATTATTTCATTGTAACGTTATATTTATGTTATTTTAAAGCTATACATCATTGTAGCCATAATAAAGACAGAAAATACTGAAATATGCTGTAAATTATAAGCTCGATGTCAATAAATAACGTTCATCATAATTATTCAGTGTGCAATGACACAGCAAGAGCTATTATAACAAACAGGACGCGCGACACACCGACGCCGACGCCCATAAAGATGAATGAATAATTAAAATATAATAAAACAAATTAAAAAAAAATTATATTAATATATATATAGTAATATATATACCTATAATATGCTCCGTATTATATTTTGATTTATAGGCTGACTTCCAACTTCTAGACCATAATTAAAGTAATGGAATCAATCTTAAAGTATTATATTTATTTATTTATAAATTTATCCATATTGTATAAAAATGTTACATATAAATAATATTCATCCATTTTCAAAACGGATCGCATACATTCCTAACTAAACATAATTGTAGTGATTATAGATAAAACCTATTATTTAACAGTATTTAATATTTTCTATATATATATATATATATATATATATTTTAATTTAGAATATATGTAATAAGTATCTATCTACCTTCTGTAGGTACATAGAGTAATTAACATTACCAAGATTTTAAAAAACACAATAAATTGGTTTTAAAAAAAAAAATATATAGGTAACTGTAATTATTTCAAATTTAGAACACATTACCTAACAAATTTATACTTCTATATTTATGTCATATTATAAACTACAGAATATCGAGAATCCTAAAATAACGTCCGGAAGAAGTGCCTTTCCATGGCTACAATGAAAAGAGGACAAGGTAGGCCACTAACTTCCTGACTGAATAATACCCATAGGGACATGAAGGAGTCGGGTCATTCAAATGGCGATGCTTACCAGCGAAATGTATGGCGCTTCAAGATTAGGAAAGCCGACCCCACGTAACGGGAAGAGGCGAGGATGATGAAGAAGAAGGAGATAAACTATGAAATAGGAAATTATTGCACAAATGTTCATATCGGTGTAATTGAAAGCTTTTAGGGGTAAACAAGTTATTAAATGGGTCACTACGGGACGTGGGCGCCTCTCATTATGAGACGACGGCGCCGCCCCGACGCCACAGTACGCGCCTTATGGATTCATCACTCGTTATTAACTAATTCATCACACACAACACTACGTAAGTGAGTCGGGAAATTCATTAAGCGCTTTTACACTTCGTAATTGTTGATACTTACAAAGTAAGTTGACTGTACATAAACTCTTAGATATACGTACATGAAATGGCTTTAAGTACTCATGTTTAGGATCTGTGTATATGCGTCAGTCGACACAACAAAATTGTGAAAAGTGCTTTAATGCAAATACCTAACATTTAACATAGGTCATCATCATAATAGTATATATTTAATAACGATTTAAGAGAAAATACTAAAGAAAGTACTCAACACTAGCAATTTTTTTATAGAAATATAAATAAGAAAAAGATTTTTGAATCATTGTACAATTGCCTAATCTTACTGTTATCACAGATAAGATTATTTTACATATACATATATAAATGCAAAATTTTGGGAGTATGGATAGATGGATGTTTGTTACTACTACTTCACGCAAAAACTACTGAACGGATTTTGATGAAATTTTACAGTAATATGGCTTATACATCTTAAAAACACATAGGCTATAAATTTGGGGTGAAACCATATGAAACCGCGAGCACAGCTAGATACATATAAAATAATCGGTAGACTATACTTTCTGTGATTTTTATAAGTAATGAAGTGAAATTTCATTTGAAACTAACATCCAATTTTTATATAGTTTATTCACTAGTGCATTACAGGACCCGTATATATTATGTATGTAGTTTATGTTGTGGCGGGGCACATACCAACCGCAACAGATGCCAAACGAAGCGTCATGAATTATTTATTTAGTAATCCATATATTTGTTCTGTCTATACTCTAAAATTATAATCTCATATCCTTACAGGTTTATTTTATACTCACACAAATATCAGTTTTATAAATGTACTAGCCAAGCGCCCTCGCTTCGCACGCGTGTAAATGCTATATATATAAACCTTCCTCTTGAAACACTCTACCTATTACTAAAATACAGCAAAATCCCGGAAACCATAAAACAAGAAGGTAAATTTAATTTATTTAATATAACACTTAACGAATTTTTGAGCACAAAAGCTAATTATACTGTAAAAGATTATTTAGCAGACGTACTGTAGGAGCTAAGCAGACACTACAGTAAACTTTTAGTTTCAGAAATTTAAATTTAATTTAGTGTGAGTGCGAGTTTGCTTATAATCAAAAAAATCAGTCACATAAAAAAATATAGACAAATACTATCGGACCTCCATTATTTTTAATTAATATTTTTTACATAAATTAATAGTAGGTAAGCAATATGACGGCCTCGGTGGTCTAGCGGTATAGCATGCCGATTTACTTACGAAAGACGCGTGTTCGATTCCTCCCACGGCACAAACATTTGTATTCATGAATATATTGTTTGTATCGGTCTGGGTGTTTTCTATGTAAATTATATACATATTTACAAGTAAAAAAAAATGTATTATTATTAGAAATTATTATGTTATTAGTCCTTGATAGAAAAAAAGCTATCAAGGATTTCGTTACAATTACATATAGTGGTAAACGAACTGTTTTTATATTATTTTTTAATTTTTTTAACATATTCTTTTTGTTATACTCTATTTTCCTTATTAAAACCTTCAGCACCTCTCATTCATCAGACACATTAGATACCTCCGCTTCAGTAATTGTCCACCATACAAGCTTTGCTTAGCTTGGGAAATAGTTGGCACTGTGTGAATATGTACTGAGATATTATTATTAATAAAATTTAACGTTTGGGTATTAGACCCGTGTTTTTCAACGTGGGCCTACGCCCCATTATAATTTTTCATTAAAATATTTTGAAAATTTTCTTACTGATTCATGATCAACTATCAATTTCCAAGTTTCTTCCTACATTATTCCTATGTTATTTAAGTTTCTTAAGTGAACAATTCAAATTTTTAATATTATAAATTATGTATGTTAGTTAGGGTTAGGGAGGGGGTTAATTAATTGTAGAAAGGCGAATGTGGGGCATGACACTAAAAAGATTGGGATACACTGTACTAGAACTATAATGAAATTATAATTAGTTAGTTGTTAAATTCGGTTTTTGAAGAGCGATGTAACAGTAATCAATTTCGGTAATCACTATCCACGTACGTTCTAATTACATTATTTGTCTAATCAACGTAACAACTTAATAATGCACGCTTTATTAGTTCTATGAAACTAATACATTTCGTTCCACTAATTAACAGATTTTCCAACAGAAGGAAGTCCTTAATACTACTTACGATTACATTTTTATTATTTCTAATAGACATTGAATATACTGTAATAAAAATAAGATTTGTAAAATTCATATGAGACCATAAGAACATTCGTAAATTATGTATGTTCGATAACAAGTTATTAATAGAGTCACATTATTAAAGCGTCTTCAAAACATCTTTACTTAATATTTGTTCCGAGCAGTTAACCCAATTGCTCAATATGAAGAAATTAGAGCGCAGCACGTGCCTGTCCTATTAAGTAGGGGATGAACGCCGTAGGCCCTAGTGAAACAATTGCCAGCACCCGACACAACGTCGGTTCAATAAAGATTCTCTATAGCCGTTATTTAAATTTGTATTTCAGTATTTTTAATTTAGATTATGTAAACTTAGAAGAAATAACCAGTTATGTTTCTAAAAATAAACAATTTTAATCTGTGAAGAAATATGTAAAAAATAGCTCATCTGATTCAGTCTGTATGGTGCCGTCTTTCGTTTTTAAATAGCTTGTAAATTATATCTGTATGGGCTAAATTCCTTTGCATTATAATACGTATTATTTTGAAATTTTACACGTTTAAAAAAATAACTACAATAATTACAATATAATAACTACAATTATTTTACTAATTCTAATTATAAAGTTTTATTAGTATCAGTAGTTTATTTTATATTGTTGCGGATTTTATATTCACAATCCCAATCAATAATTTACCTTCACGGCAAGTTGTTAGCACCAGAATGGCAGATGTAACTACAGCACTGAAAATTCAGTAAAAATATTATAAAAGAGATACAGGACAAAAATATTAAGTACTCAACACTAGCAAAATGTCCTCCATTGAAAAGGTCCATGAATGGCCATTTATAAAACGAAGGAATAGAAGATCAGACATCGGTCAATGTAGCTAAGTCCATTTTATTTTCCATTGAAATGGTTTTGAACACTGCTATATTCGAAAAAGTGCAAAATTTTCTTTTAAACTAATTATGATGATATAATAAAAATATCTTCAATAAAATAACTTCGCGGCACTATTTATAAAAACAAGTACCTAAGACAGTAAGTATTTATTACTGAATAAGTATATTTCGTTTCGTAAAATCAATACCAATCACAATAATGACATAATTTATGTACTTTGAATGGCAAATAAACTAACAACGCGAAAGCTGATGGTACGTAATCACCATCGCCTATACTCGTATACATGACTAGCAAGATAAGAATAATGTTTACATAAAGTCTAATTCCTCCTCCTCCTTCAGTAATTCCTCACTAATATAGGAATCTTTGTATTAGTAAACTAAGTATGCCCGTGGTTTCATACGCATTTATGGCCTATATTATTCTCATGTATAAGCAAAATTAGTAAAGTTTCATTAATATCATTCAGTAGTTTTTGCGTAAAAGATCAACAAATATTCATCCATCCATCCACACTCATAAACTTCCATGTTTATAATATTAGTAAAATTCTGTCCATATACGACCATTGTAAAAAAATATTGTGAATTGATATGGATTGATATTTGTTACTCTTTCACGCAAAAACTACTGGACGGATTCGGATGAAACTTTACAATAATATAGCTTATACATAAGAATAATACATAGGCTATAACTTTCATGGAGGTGAGACTGCGGGCACAGCTAGTATACTATATTTTACAACAGACGCAACAAAAGCAGCTGACACATTAAAGCTTGTACATTGCTTAGACATTTTCATAATAAAGCCGAGCCAACAGCCTGAAGCTATAGCACAGCTGGGGGACTTTAATGCACATTAAAAACGTGATGCCACCCTTATCTGAACATTTAAAATTAAATTAGACTCCACTACGAATTGGGTAGGTAAATAATAGATTCATTAGCGAAATTATATAAATGTAATACTTAGTATGGACATTAAAGTTAATTTGAGGGGATTTAGAGCTTTGTTTAGGTGTTAATGGAAATAAGTATTTGTTAATTTAATAAAAAGTAATTAAAATTATATATACATTTTATAGAGTATAGTTATAAACCACAGAATATTTTTAGAAAATAAAGCAAAGAAACATTATTTTAAATATAAGACATTAGACTGAGCAATGCGTATAAATGTTAATTCAATTAACTAATTATGTTTTTGTCCTTCCCGACAGTTATAGACTTCATTTAGAAGTCATCTTTAGAAAGCCTCCCTTCATACATAGTTGTAAAAATAATAGTTCAAAAACAGCCGAAGTTTTAAAAGTAATTTATACTAGTCTACAGAAGACAGTCTATTTTATAATGTGATTAATTCGGTTGATGTACCAAGTGTTAATGTATCGATTAAGTTATTATAATCGATAATATTTGTATGTAAGTTAAGCGTTTTAAATATATAGAAAAGTATAGAATACTAATTGACTAGCAACATAGTCTGCCTCAAATTTGCCCCGTTTTTGCAATAGTTTTCATTGTGGCTCTGGTCCTGTTCATATAATATGATATATAGTTTTCTTGATAAATGGGCTATTCACCAGTTAAAGAATTTTCTAAATCTGATAAGTAATACCGAACATTAAAATTCACAAATTTTACCTCTTTAGAATATTAGTATGGACAATCTAAAGAACGTAGAAATTTTATGCCAATTCAATAAATCTAAGTCGAAATAGTTATAGAGCTATTCGGATTTGTTCTGAACCTCACGAGCTATACGGCGTACAAATTGAATTTCCTCTCAGCTTCGTTTAGACTTAAAAAGAAAATACTCCTTTACTTTACCGACCAATGGACGCCCCAGGTTGAAAGAAATCTAGTAGAGAAAGGAAGGTAATGAATATTTATTCAGCTGTCTATTTATCTTCATGACTCTACGTTTATCTATACGGGGTGGGCACAGAGCTGAATAATATTATTCTTGCACACAACTCTTGCTTTTTCATCTTACATACATAAGTCGTACCGTATGCACGTTGCGAATTAGTTTCTGATACATATCACTGAATTAGGTTCTTCGGGCCGAGTAACACAAAATAGTATTTCGCTACTTATAATATATTTATAATTACTATTTACAACAAAAGGTGCCGGATTTCTAAAAAAACTCTCCGGCACAGACTATCTACAAACGTATAAAACAAATACTCATCACACAGTACGGGGAAATCGTGGGGATTGCCAGGTGGATTTTTCCTTTCAGTCAAATTTGATCTCCTGACTTCCATTAACTATAAAACAGCATAATAACTACTAGATTACGACTCTACTTATTTTTATTAATCAAATATAGAAAGACTGACTAAATAATGTCTTTTAATTCTCCTACGATACATACTATTATGCGTAATTAATCCGACAGTAAACAGTAATAAAGTACAAAATAGGTTAATTAAAATTATTAGGTACCTATTCATTAATTAAATTAATATAATGGTGGTATGCATAAACGGTTTGAGCACTTCAAATAAATTTAAAGTAGGGACCCTGTATCATGTTTGATAAATGCGCGACCAACGCTCCAATGCTCCCCGCATTTCCCAGTTTTTATTGTACTTATATTCATTGATGCTGAACAATTCAGTTGGTCATAAAAATACCCATATATTAAAACATTTCTGACTTTTATGACTTGCAATATAGTAGTTGCTTAACCCTTTAGTGTGTAGTAATTTAAATACTCTTTTATTTTTAATCTGCTCCTGTTTTATTTTCATGAAAGCGATGTTGATATAATAATATATTGAACAATAATGTGTAAATAAAGGTGTGGATTTGACACCATCATATCTGTAGCTTCTCTAATGCTGATAATTTAGACTTTTATAAGGGGGTGTGAGAGCGTCGTAGCCTAGATAACTGACCCGATTTATATACTCTAAAAGTTGAGACTTCATATCTAGTCGACGTTAAAGGGCCTTATATGTCTAACTGTTATTGCACTAATAAATACAGCAATAAGAAACTAAATATTCCGTGAAATGTTGACGCAACACAATATGTTCACCACAACGTTGACACATTACATCTAACATCTATCTATCCCATTTATTATACTGAAAATATGTTGTATATAAGTTTGAAAAAAATATTTTAACTCAAAATATACTTTAAAAATACAGAATTATTTTCACCTACAAACCTGGCAAACAAAAGCATGAGATTCTTAACAGTGAACACTTTTTTTCTTATTTTTTTACACCCTCGTCATATATATTATCTGTGCCCGCACTTAAACTGTACATTAAATACATCACGCTTATTTATATCTGACAATTTCACGCAACGACTGTCCTTACAGAATAGTAAGAATGGATTTTTCCCCGTGCGCGCCCTACATGATATACTGACGACAATCGGTTAGTACTGATGTCCGGACCGTTTTATTGAGTTATTATGGGAGGAGTACGAAACTGGATTTATATTTATTGGTATATAGAAACTTTTCTGACGAATATTGTCTGTTTTCTTTACATTATAATAATATTATTAAACAACGTAACTACTGGTAACTGATATAAATATTTTTTATAGATTAAAAAAAAACAGATTATTACAAAAAATCATACTCATGAATATAAATTGAATACAATTTATATAATATAAATATTTTTATTATAGTACCTCCATATACTGTTTTACATGTATACATTAGGTCAGTCAATCAGTCAATTAGTAAAACAGATAGTTTCCTTTACTTTTATATTCCATCATTATTGAAGACCAAGTACAACACATGCATCCGTCAGTATAGGATAATTTCAATAAATGAGATTTTCTTGTATTTTTTTCTTCTTTTGATGATTTGGTATCCGAAGGTGGTTCAGTGTATTGATACAACTATGTAATGGTACCTTATCTGTGATACAACAGTATAATTAAACGAGTTCTATATACAGTCAACTTCATAAATATATTAAATGATAGAGCGCACAATTATACATACGAAATGTCTATTTTTATTAATACTAAAACTAATTAACATATTATTTTTATAACTCGATCTTATCCTGAAAGTCGTAGTTACTATTTCAAATACCTTTCAGAAAATATTCCCATACTCTATTTATATTTGAAAATTAATGTGTATGCACAACTTTAAACAATTATGATATAACAATGACTAATAATTATTATATATATACCTAGTTACTCAAACATAACATTCATTACGATACTGTAATGATAATTTTGTCTATCCTCAAAGCTACAATTTGATAGTCAGCTTCATGACAGTACAAAGAAGCTTCCTGTCTGCCTCTTGAAGGAAAAGCTCAAACTGTTGAAACTAGAATCGCTATTTGAACAGTAAGATCCTTTTGTGACGATAAGAAGCAATGAGAAAATACTTTTTATTCCTCTTTAGATGTTATAAAAGAAATGAAGAAAACAATCGAGGTAGAGCACAAGATATATGCATTTTTTAATTATTTCATTTCTTTTTATTCTTTTAGTAGGACAATCTAGTTTATAAATGTACCATTTTATAGTTTCAATGACTAAGATAAGGATATTTTAAAATGTTACTATAGGTAGCGCTTGTTATTTAAGTTGTTAAAATTATTAAAGTGTATTATTATTATCGTTTATTGTTAATTGATATGAAAACTGATCAGAGATAAGTTCATAAAAAAAAACATCTACTAACATTTGTGTTGCTTTCTGTTGTCGATATATTCAGATTTTTATATTCAGATACTAAATATTACACAATACATATATAAGTTTATACAAAACTGTATTAGAATCTACTGCAAAATACCATATTAACGGTAGACTTGTAATCTACAATTAAATAAAACTTAAATGTCTTTGTAATTTCAAACGAACAGCTTTTTACAAACTGTATATGAAAGTATACACTGTACTAACAACAAAATTATTATTTTAAAAACTTTTGCCTGTATGTCTGTTCTTGCTGAACTATAAAACGGCTCTATATCGATTTAGACAGAATATACACTTGCAGATAGCTAATATTATAAGGAGTAACTTAAGCTAGTTTTATTTTAGAAATATTATTTATTTTATTTAAAAAAAGTGAAATTTCACGCGAATTAAGTAGCTTATAACATAAAATTAAAAAACACAAATATTAAATTTTAACAAAACTATAATTTTACTTTCGCTATACCTTATTTCTTCAACAGTCGCCTAAAACTAATAAAACTAACTAATTCTAATAACAAAATTGAGCATGAAAAAAGATTATACAAATATAAATAATTCATAATAAAGTCCACTACAACTGAAGTATCTGTATGTCTATACTATACGTAACAATAACAAGTAATAAAGTACTATCTTATTTCGGAACACGATAAGGGAAATAAGTTTCTATCAGTTGTAATTTCATCTTAAGGAGGGTGACCAAGGCTATAGAAAAAATAAATTGGAGCAGGGTCTCAAGGTCATGGTTACCAAACTAAGATTTATGTATCTCAAGTCTGATCATATATTCTAATAATTGATACATTATGTTTTATTAGTCACGATTTTTTTATGGATGTTAATGGAAGTGTGCACCGTACACGCCTGCGCTAACTGTTTACGCTGGCGGGGCACCAGTGGAGGATGATAAGACGAGCATGAAGTCAGGTCAGTTAGCCCATCGTGATAAATTCACCATGTATTTTTAATAATCATGGATAAGTTTCCAGGGGAACCAGTGGAAGATAACCTGACATGGTACCTTGCTAGTAATGACGTCATTAGTCCACATTAGTAACAATCCCCTTCCCCCCACTCACGAAAGTTTTGAAGCCCTATTAGATTTAGTCCGATATATAGATTTGAAAGGTGAAATCACATTTGTATTTGGTGAACACTAAACTTTGTACGTCAATTTGAATCTCTGACTTTCCGGAAAGGATGAATAATATACAGCAATAAAACTCAAATACACCAGAAAAAGGTATGTTCGATATGATTCAAGTATTCTCAGTAAAATGTAGACATGTCAAGTTTTTTTATTAGTGACCTTAACAATTAATAATGCTTCTCACTAGTTTATCAAGTATGATATACTTTTTTACCTACATCGGCTATAAATTTGTTAGTGTTACTTTCAATTAAAATTTGTGGACCAAGTGATGCAAACTCTTTGCACATTTTTATATATTTATTTTTCTACCAATTTTAAATGTATAAAAATCTGCAAAGAGTTAGTAAAACCGAGTATTAAGATCAACACAACAGAGTGAGTTGAACATGTTAGGTCCATTGTCAACTACAACCTCAAGTTGATTGTTAGTAATTGGGACCCTAAGCAACCTCCACATGGTCCTGAAAATCATAGAGATTAATTCCTAGTGAATTCGCCAAATTGTACTAACTGATCTGAATTCATGGTGGACGACCACCGCCATGGTGATGGCTGGTGCACCATTTCATCATCAATACAAAAAGAAATACTACTTCATATGGGTTTAGTCTTGAACACAGACACTGTAATATGTATGAACATTTTAAAATAACAGTTTAAATTTTAAAAATGGAGAACAGATAACAAGGTTTTGTAATTTATGACGTCATTATGGAGAAAATTAAATGAAAAATGTACCGGCGTGCTCGCGGATATACCTACACAAGTTCGGAGTTTCGGCGAAATGAAGTATAAAAACAAATTCACAAGTAGAATCTGTTCGTGACGTATACCAATTCTGCTAAAGATAAAGTATGAACATGAAGTTTGATTACAATATATTTACGCGTTTAATACCTACGCGGAACTTTGTTCAACATATATCACTGAAATATAT